>NC_080791.1:110717521-110975021 GCF_028018385.1 Neofelis nebulosa | reverse complement strand
GTGCTGAGCATCTGGTCTATCCTGATAAAAGTTCCGTGTGCACTTGGAAAGACTGTGCGCCCTGACGTGGCTGGGGGAAGGCTCTGCAAGTGTCACCTGGGTCACGCGGGCTGCTACTGCTGTTCCAGTCTTCCGTGTTGTCACTGGGTTTCTGTCTAAATGCTGTGTCAATTTCTTTTAGAACTGTTTCACATTTACAGAAAAACTGCCAAGGTAACACAGACCGTCCCCACACAACCCAAACCCAGTGTCCCGTTATTAGTATCTTACAACATTAACACATTTGTCACAATGAATACGTCAGTGTTGACACACAACATCCATACTTTATTCAGATTTCCTCAGTTTTACCTAAGGTCCTTCCTTCATTTAAGAATCCCGTCCAAGACACCACACCTCATTTACTTGTCCTGTCTCCTCAGGCTCCTCTTGGCTGGGATGGTTACTCGGACCTTACTGGGTAGGTATTCTGCAGTCCCTTCACTGGAGTCTGTCTCATGTTGTCCTCGTGACCGCGGGGCCTCTGAGAGGAAGCCCGCACGGGGAAAACGTCACTTCCCGCGACACCGCAAGAGCGCAGACTGTCAACACAACTTATCACTGGCTGCCACTCTGATTATCTGGCCCAGGAAGTGTTGGCCAGAGTCACTGTCAAGTTGCTCTTTTTATTATCTTTCCACACAGAACTCTCTGGAGGGAAGCCATGGTGCGCGGTCTACACACGAGAGTGGGCAGTCTTGTTCTTCCTCCTCGAGGGGGGTGTATCCACACGAGCTCCGTGCAGCTCTTCCGCAGGGGAGATGCGTCTCTGCTCTTGTTTATTGGTATCAGTATGAACTAACCGAAACATTATCCTCTGGGTTAGAAGATAACGCGGTGTGCTGTCGTGGGGGTTGTTGACTGGGCCAATCAGCTTTGGCCAATGAAAGCTCCGGGTTTCAGTTGGCCCCCGTGCTCTTCTGACCTAACCCCGGCCACTTACACCGTGGGGTTCTGCAGGGTTTTCTGTACTTCCTAATTTTTATCTGACACGATACTCCAGACTCCTCCTGCCCTACCTGTAGAACCAGCCACTTCTCCCAGGAGCCCCGGTTCCTTTCCCTGGAGACTGGTGGGAGGGACCGAGATCTGGCCACTGGTCCTTGTTCCCAGCGGCGGGTCACTCCTAGGCCCTTGCGGTTCACAAAGCAAGTCTTTCTGGTTCACCTCTTCACGGTCGGTGTGGGTAATTTCTGACGTCCTAGAGATTCCTTCTTTGACTGCGACCAACTTCACCAGTAAGCCCCGAGGCATCCTTCGTTTCTGCTGCGGGCCTCAGCTCCAGCACTGTCCGCGTGATGTTCTATCTCTGCTAAAGTCCCCTCGCCTGCTTGCACGTGTCCATTTTCCCCACAGGCCGTTGGCATACTAATCAGAGTTATTTTAAATTCCCTGGCAGACAGTTCCAGCATTTTTAAATCTCGGTCTGTTGACTACTCCTGCTCTTGAGTTTTCGGGGTTTTCTAATCTTGCTGGTCTCATAATTTTTCGTGGAAAGGTGGGCAAGTCGCATAGGGCAGTAAGCACTATTTGTTTCTAGAACACACACCCCTTTCTCTCTAGGCCCTCAAGGCGGGTTCACCTCCCCCTCCAGTCGGCGGCTGGCCTAGGTCTCGGTTCTGCTGCTGCCGTGACCTCAGCCCGCTCCAGACTTTAGGCGTGTGTCCCCTTACTTTGTGTTTACAGTTAGGGCTGGTTTGCCAAGGTCTTCTCCCCATCACTCTTTAGCTCAGTCTTTGAAGGTTCTACCCTTTAAGCTTGCTCCTGTGCCCGCAGGGTCTCCTTCCACACTGGCCTCTCCTGCCCCATCAGCCCAGTGGACCGGGACTGCCGATGGGGAAAATGTTGTTTTGGTTTAGCCTGTCTCAGGCAGCTGACAGGTCCTTAGGTCCCACTGGCCTCGCTTCAGTGCGAGGGGACCTGTGATGGTCGGGGCCCATAATGTGTCCCTGCCTGTCTTGTGGGCTAGAGGGTTTTTTGCGGTTCCTTCTGCCTACTGCAAACGGTCTCCAGCTGTGTCTCTGGGGCTAGAGCGTGTCCTCAGTAGCCAAAGAGCTTCGCTCAGCAGGAGAGAGGGTAGAGGAGGATCACGGAGGGGGATCGTGCTTTCTGCCCAAAGGCCGCTGCTCTGGTTCCTCGCGCCTGGGGCAAAGCGGAGCGTTCTCTCGTCTGCCCCGCTCTGCCTGCCACCGCCACCGCCACCGCCACCGCAGCTCCCCGGGGAAGGGCCTGCAGGTGTATGCAAATTACCCTGTGCCTACAGCTGTCTCCTTGCCCCCTAGGGAGCTTCGGGAGTGTCACAGCCTACCACTCTACATTTATGGAAAATGTATCTGAACTATAATTTATCCAGATGAGAAAAACTGTGAGTGCACCTCAGTTCCTTGGTGTAAGGCAAGAACCGACATACATACTAACTTACCCCATCTCATGTCTTAAGTTTTATTAAGATAATCTAAAATTCACTGTTTTCCCCAACACGTGACTTATTCAATGATTCTTTCTTAAAAGTTGACCTTCACGTTCATGTTAATAATGCTCACCCCGCCCCCCATCCGTTTCATTTATCATCAATTTTACCAATATCATCCCTTCGAGTTCTTTATCCTAACTTATTTTCCGTTGGCTTCGGCAAAGTACAATCTTCACAAAATGTGCCCCCTGAACAGAAACCAGATGGGCACACTGAGGTCACAGAGGCTTTAAAATGGCTCTCCCGCCCCCACACACCAGCAACGGCGCGTCAGGGTCGCAGTCCTGCCCTGCTTTCCAGTATCCAGTTACAATACCCACGGAAGATCTGTTCACATGCACAGAGAACAGGCCTGGCAATCCGATTCGCTTTGTAGTTGACCCACGACTTCTTAGCCAGATACCTTCAGGATTTATCCTTTCTTCTTGGGATTCAGAAAGCTCATCAGGAAAAGGCTAGAATCTGAGCCCTCCCCCGCTAATATTTAATCTTGTTTAGTATTTGATAAACCTTTCTGATCTGAAGACAAGTTGCTTCTGGTCAGAACTTTCCTCCTCTTACTGGTGTATCTCCTCTGTCTGCTTTAGGCTGCACAGCGGTGTGGTTCTTCTCTTCTATACACAGAGATGCATCCTTGTTCTCAGAAGTAGCCTTCTCAAGGCAGGGCAGCTGGCCTAAGCCACCAACACCGCTTCAGGTGCTTCCAGACCATTTTCAGAGATGGTGCCACCACCGTGAGGCAGGACCAGCAGGATGACAGTCCCGCGCCACTTGACCGACACCTTAAAACTTGCCGGTTACGTGACTTGAAACAGAATTTACAGAAGACACGGTCAAAGCTGCAGACACAATCTCCAAATTACAAGGCATTTGAAGCAGGGTTGCCAGACTGCCCTTCCCCGACCGCTAACCAAGAACTCAACAGACCAGGACAAGAGATCAGGTATCTGGGAAGCAGAATGGCTGTCCTCACTACTTCGCTAGAAACCAAAATTACATCGTTAGAAACACATCCAGCAACCCTGGACGGCCGAGATTTTCATCTGCTGACGGCAGCCCTCTTCTGTCCTCTTCATGCCCTCTGGTTTGCCGGATAAATCTAACAGCGAGTGAGAAAACACCAACCCTAATCTCTAAACCACATATCCCTGCAATGCTTACGGATACGTACCTCTTCTCATGCTCCAGGGAACCATCAGAAAACGCTGATGATCACTAAGCGAATTAGCCAGCAGTGGACATAAACTGTGAAGAATGACACGACGAACACAAATGGCCGGCCCGGGACACACACTTGGGGGAAGCACACCACATTTCTGGTTCTCACTTTGCTCAAATTTTGCCGTAAAGGCCTCAAGCCACCTGCCCATCCATTTTCAAACAGCCTCGTCAACTGCAGTGGCCTCACACGTGAAACCCCCAAAGGCTCAATGTGAAGCCTCAAGCTAGCACGAGGAGGAAAGAATCACAAGACAGAAAGTCCCTGAACTGCTGCGTGGAGGAGAGAGAGCTGCCCACTGACCAGGAGAACACCTCTTTTCCATTTTCATATTTAGGAAAGAAGCTTCTCCGCCGTGACGCGTTTTATTACAGCACTTACACAGCAACGTTTCATAAGCGGTACAAATACCCAGACACTGCCCATAAACAGCGCTCACCAAACCATATCCCTACCTACCACATTCACGTAAAACTAACTTACAGTTTATGTGGTGGAAAAAGATCCGGCACCTGCAATTCAAGGGCATGATGTTGCACTTTATCAACCAACGACTTCGCACTTTTAGGAAATCTAAAAGCACGACAACATGGCTCGTTGCTGGAAGACAAAAGGAAAGCTTACGTTGGTCGCCGTGTCTCAAGTAAAGTCAGCAATATCTGGATTGCACTGACGATGGCCGATTCGTTTTTCTCCTTGTGGAAAATATTTGATAGAAGCTGTTCTATAATTTCTTGCCTGGGGAGACAAATCAACAGTCAAGCGCTAACCGTAACATCATTTAACAGTAACGTCAGAGAAAAAAAATCACGCTACCAGTAAGGCAAGTATCATACAAGAGTTCACTCCCACCTGGGCATATCCGTTTTACTTAACGCTTTATTTTTAATACATTTATTAGAGCACACAAGTGATCCTGCTTATTAGAAATGCAACTCTCCCACATACACTTTCCTACTCGCCCCACCCCGCCGCCTCAGCAGAACTACCTGGGCCCTGCTTGCCTTTGCCAATCTTGCCGAGAGCCAACAAATACTTCAAGATTGGCGGTCACCTCCCACTGAGACCAGGGTGGTGGCGGTGGTAGCTGTGGGTGGTAATAAGATTTGGAACTCTATGCCCCACAAAAGAAGGGTAATTTTTCAAAAAGGTAAATAGAACCCACAAGTGTTTTCCCACAAAGGCACTGATGTATAATTAACTAAGATCTGAAACAGGTAAAAGACAAGATCAATTGTTGCATTTTACCCTCTAATTAAAATCTGGTAAATCAAAGTAACACGGCAGCAATGAAATGGATCTGACTGAACTACTGCCCAAAAAGTATTCTCTGCGGGCTGGCTCTTCCCATTACATATTCAAGGTCATGATCAATGTAAAACACAAGGGTGACTTGTTAGGTAAACTTACATGGGTGTTCTCAAGGAAAAAATCTCAGTTTCTCAGGATCTCAGTATTTCCGAATCCAAGTGAATTAGAACTGGGGTCTCCCGTACAACGGGGCCTACAGCTGGGGAGCCCCCGCTGCACACCCAGCGGAGACGCCAGTCATGCGGAGGACAGCTGTGCCCGCCGCAGCCCGACACCGCCGCCCTCTCCAGGCTAGGGCAGCAAGCAGGAGAATCTCCTTTTATTTGGGGGAAGCAAATACAACCGGTACCTAACTTCAGAGGACCCCCTTGCTGGAAGGAGCTCTCACACACTCCCAGACCAGCACTGAAACCCCTTGTGAGACCCTGGCCCAAAACAGCACCATAAACGCTACTCAACGCATGGCAGTCCAGAGAATAAACGCTAGGTTTGGGCTTGAGCTCTGGAAAACAGACAGCTTTTTCACAGTAAATATGTCTATTCTTCAAATGGCAGCCTCACCCCAGGTAGAGGGGTATGGACACGGCGACCAACTATAGACGTCCACCTTCTCGTTCAAGGGATGTTCTTACTTAGCAGCTTGAAACCACAATAGACAGGGGCGCCTGGGGGGGCTCAGTGGGTTAAGCATCCGACTTCAATTCAGGTCACGATCTCACGGTTCGTGGGTTCGAGCCCTGCATCGGGCTCTGTGCTGACGGCTCAGAGCCTGGAGCCTGCTTCGGATTCTGTGTCTCCCTCTCTCTCTGACCCTCCCCTGCTCGCTCGCTCTCACTCTCTCTCTCAAAAACAAATAAGCGTTAAAATCTTAAAAAATATAATATTGCTATATTACGCCATAATTTATCAAACATAAACAGATATTATACATTACTACCTAATAATATATCAACTATAGACAAATGCTATTACGATTAGTAAGTTTACCAAGCCTGTAGAAGCCTTTGGTCACTGTGCATTTTCTTAATCAACAGACACTAAGAAACCACCATAACGTGGGAGCATGTGTGATATTAAAAGGGGTTGGTTCTCATCTCAAGAAGAGTGTGGGAGGCGCTGTTATAGAGTAAGTCTCCCCACTGCTAAGTGCAGTGAAGATTTAACTCAGTGATAGCAGGGGACTCCTGACTCCTCAAGTCCACGAATTTGAAGAAATTTACTCCAACTAATATTTAATGATGTCCATTCTGAGTAGGTACCTGTATAATTCAATTTATAGCTGATCCAGGACTAAAGACACAGCTTGAACTCTAAGAGCTAGTCCATACACAGGCTTCATGAGTCAGATTCCACATTTGAGAGGGCTCTGGTGGCACTGAAACTCCGCGATTAATGTTGGTCAGTCTGACAGTCAAGGCGAACCTGCTGTCCCAGGTGGCCAGAGTCAACCACATGAGGCCACTGTACTCACACTGCAATTAGTCTCAATTGATCTGTCCTAAGTGTAAAATATATGCTGGGTTTCCAAAACTTTGTGCAAAGAATGTAGAATACCTCAATAATTTCTTAAACGAGCAGATGTTCAAATATTTTGTATCAATTAGATTAAATAATTATTACAATTAATTTCACCTTTTACTTGAATGTGGCTACTCGGTAATTTAAAATTACATCTTCTATTTCTGTTGGACAACTGCTGTCATGAACCACAGATTGTTGGCATTCAATATGTTTTTACCCTACTCAAATGGCAATTTGACGTGGTTCAACCTAATACTATGATTACTGGTATTTGAGTGTGAAATGTCTTATATTTATAAAAAGTACATATGCCATAAAGCCAAGAATAACGGAAATGGGATGGTAAAATGACCTATCACTCAGGAACCAATAATCTGTTTCGCTCCCTCAGAGAATCAGTCAACTCCTTCCTGGTCAACAATACTCACTGGGAAAACACAACTCTGCTTCTCCGATGACAGACTAAAAAAGTTACGACGTCTCTACTTTGTTCCTCGCTCATCTCACACTTGCCAGGTAAGTAATACAAATGTTTTATTTGAATAAAAGGACCTTCCAGGTGGTTAAGCCAAAAGAAGCCACATGAACGTCAACGTACGGAAGGACCGCAAGAGGACGGGCGAAGTCATCAGCGAGAGCAAGAGCGGCCGTGCACTGAAGCAAGGCCGCCACTCGTACCTCACAGCTAACGGTGTGTGCACCCTCTCTACTTATTCATCTGAAGGGCGGAAATGCCTGATTCTTCTTTATGCCAACGGCCTGCAGCCGTGTGGATGCGGGTCGAATGTATGCCCAAGCTTGATGGTAAGCATTCTTTCAGAAAATTCGTGAATCTACAGAAACTAATACCTACGGGTTGGCCATTCGCGCATTTCGGGACAGCACAGCATCCTCAAGCTATCTCCCACCCAAACAGGAGACGGCTGCTCAAAGGCACGGTCTCAAAATAAGGGCACGAGCAGTTCAAAGACACAGAACATATAGGGCTTGTGACCCTTCCATCAGGTCTGGTCAGGTTGCCCCTAGTCAGCCGCAAAGATACAGTAAACACTAAGAAGAGCTTCTAGTAAGAACCATGGACTAAAATGGGTCAAATCAGTTTGTGTAGAAGACTCTTCACCAAAGACTTGTGGGGCAGTGACTACAGTCATACTGCGGCCACCCCCTCCTATGATGGCTTTACAGAATTCTAGTTTACAACTACTTGAAAGTTGAAAGTCCACACACACATGTCATTTATTCACCTTCTTACCCTGTGGGTCTCCAGCGGGCCCCACAGACAGCTGAGGTCAGATAAGCCGGCTCTCCTACCTTGTCACCCACCCGAGGGGATTTTGCAGGGACACGATTCCCACATAAGGAAGACTTACCAACACTCACAATGGTAACACGTCAAATAGCATCAATAAGAACAAAGAACAAGAACAGACTTTGAAACATACTTTTCTAGAGTGGCAAGCAGGGGATCTGGTTCTGAACTGTTCTGGATCTGTAACATCTGGTCTCTGCTCAGGCGAACAATTTCACAAAGTGACTGTGAAGCATTTGAATGCCGCTAAAGGGAAAAAGTACAATTTTAACTATCAAACACGTCAAATGTCAAATTTGTAATAAAACATTAGAGAAGAAAAAGCTTAAGAAATAACACAAATTAACACTGGCCATAATAAGCTGCAGTGAACAGAAAGTCAAGCTCAAAAGAAGTCACGTAGGTAAAGACACGAGCAATTTATTCTGCCAGGCTAATGAGCTCCATGTAGCAACACTGCACGATACAGATTTCCATGTGTAGGGACACGTGATCAAAGTTCTGGCAAGGAAGAATTTCAACAAGTGAAAACTTGAAAAAAAACACGTCCCCAAATACAGCTGACCTTTTAGCAACACGGTTTGAACTGCACGAGTTCACTTACACGCGGATTTTCTTAATACAGTACATACTCGTGTAAGTATGCACTTTCTCTTCCTTAGGACTTTCTTAACAACACTGTCTTTCCTCTAGCTTACTTTACTAGAAGAACGTGCACGGAGCACATCCACAATCTATGTGCTAACTGACGGCTGACCTGATCGGCAAGGCTTACGGTCAATCGCACGCTATCAGCAGTTAAGCGTCTGTGGAGTCCAAACTTTTACGTGGATTTTCCACTTCGTAGGGGGTTGGCACCCCTCGCCCCTGTGTTGTTCGAAGGTCAACTGTATATACTCTTATTAGCATAGAAGCTCATAAATTAGCTTTTAAATTGGCACTGATTTAAAAAATAAAGACAGGGGTTCCTGGGTGGCTCAGTCGGTTAAGTGTCTGACTTTAGCTCAGGTCATGATCTCACTGGTGAGTTCCAGCCCCGTGTCGGGCCCTGGGCTGACACCGTGGAGCCTGCTTCGGATTCTCTCTCCCTTTCTCCCCGCTCCCCCACCGACTCGCGTGCAAGCACTCTCTGCCTCTCTCTCAAAAATAAATGGACGTGGGGTGCCTGGGTGGCTCGGTCAGTTAAGCGTCCGACTTCGGCTCAGGTCATGATCTCACAGTTTGTGAGTTCGAGCCCCGCGTCGGGCTCTGTGCTGACAGCTTGGAGCCTGTTTCGGATTCTGTGTCTCCCTCTCTCTCTGCCCCTCCCCTGTTCATGCTCTGTCTCTGTTTCAAAAATAAATAAACGTTAAAAAAAAAAAAAATTTTTTTTTTAAATAAATGGACGTTAACAAAAAAAAAAAAAAAAAAAAAAAGACAAAGCTTCCTGGAATATGCCAATGGGTAAGAAATACTGCATGTTCTCCTCGTGTGTGGTGTAACGGCCTGCCAGGAAAGGTCCGAAGTCTCAGCACCTGCGCGCATCACGTCCTGTGGCACGTGACACGGGCACAGTCGACAGCGATCCTCTGGCACAGATGACGACACGCGCCAGGACAGCAAAATCCACTGACCAGAATTAGGAGCCTGACATTTCCTTCACGAACACGAACCGGTCAGTGCCATTTTAGCATATAATGTATCACGTAATACAAAACAGAAGTATCAACAGGACTGTCCAGAGGCAAAATTAACTTTCTTGCAAGGCAAGTAAAGAAGGTGTTAATGCCCCAAATGCTTTGTCCTTGAAAAAAGATAAAAGAAAGCTGCAGAGCTGGGCTTCTCCTTTATCAGTTTCTCCTGAACCTCGCAGGCAGGTATAACTAACTTCCCGTTGAGTACTCAAGCTCTGCCGTTCAGGAACGTGAACCTGGCGAAAGGCAAGCCTCGTCCACGGACACATACTCCCCCCCCCTCCGCCCCCCCCGAGTGGCACGGGCCGCGCTCCCCGTCACCTCTCTCCTCCGCCCGCACTGGCCACACCTGGGTCACACGGGAGCGTGCTCGGGAAGCGTCCAACCCCCAACCAGCGTTACCACCCCAACCAGACGGTGGGCTCCCGCTGGGCAGGGCTCTTGCACTCGAGCACTGGCACGGGCGTGCGCGGGACTGTGTTCTGAACGTCGGCAGTGACGACACCGAGGGGAGCGCCAGCTGCACGGTCCCGAGGGCAAGATGGGGAACGCATAGCACCTTTAATGATTAACTTTTTTTTTTTTTTTTTTTTTTTTTTTTGAAAAGCCCGTTTCAGCTGAACTCCAGGTAGCAAAGGTTTTGAGTGCACCAGAGTAGAAGGGGCTAACTCAACCTTGATAGAAAATTCACCTTTGTGAGCCAAATGTCCTCCGGGGACACACGCCTAGCTTGGTGCTACTCCTCCGTGGGGCTCACTCTTCAAACTAAGTGGCCACCTAGAGGCCTAAGAGAGGGTCCCCCGACCTCCCCGCCTCTACTTTAAAGCAGCCCCTTCACAGACAGTAGGCTGAGCCCCACAGAAGTGCCATGTGCGCGGGGAGAAAGGGCTGAACGCCCGCAATCCCGCGTAGCCCAGCCCTGCTGAAGGTGGCAGCCAGAGCAGCGGCAGAGGAGCAGAGTGACGGGTCCCTCCACGAGGCGGACGGGCTGGTCCTGGGGACCCCTCCCCGACCCCGCACTGGCATCCCCTGGGCACACAGCTCTGTCTTCAGGCTCCAACGCGGCCTCGATCCTATTGCCAAGTCCGTCGTCAGCACCCGGGACAAAGCCAAACCCTCACGTGAGCGCCGTGAGCCAGGCCAGGAAGTGCCACCGCCAGGAGCCCAACGCTCTAGGGGTTCGGTGGTGGCGAAGATTCTGAGGTGCCGCCCGGAAAGCTTTAGCCAGAACAGAGACAAACAAGTGCAGATGTGGCCACACCATTTGGGCTCAAGATGTGCACGCAAGAAAAAAGGAGTGTGGACGGAGGTCTGCGGCAAAGGCAAGCAGACGCAGCACAAAACCCCAGCTCCGGGAGACGGTGCTGGAACCGGGGCCTGCTGTCTTCCACATTTCCGGAAAAGTTCTGGGCAACAGGAAAATGTAGTATTTTTTAAACCCTTCAGTGTTCAGAAAACGGTCAACTTTAACAATACTTGTCCTCTACCTTCACGTCTCGTACAATTATGTTCTGTGCACATAAACACGGTTGCTTTTTAAAAAACAAAACAAGAACATCAAGTTTACAGTCGCACAAGAGAACTTACGTCTTCTTCTTGCGATGGATGAACTATTTCCACAAGTCTCTGGATAATTTGCTCCTCATTTAACCACTGTAAAACACATTGTAGAGGTAATCATAGCAATGCGTGGCTTTTGTTCAAGCCCCAATGAAGATTAACATACTTGGAAATATCCATCACATTTTAAGTGGAATGTTACAGGTTTCTCTGGACTTTGAACACTACAGGAAATTAAAAGTCCCCCAAGGAAAATGCCAGTGAATATATTATTTAAACAGCAGCCAACAGTACCAACTATGCCCCAAGTTACAATTCCCACACATAGAAATTCTACCACCAGCTTCTCGGCCACAGAGTAATTCTCAGACACCACCCACTAAAAGGGTCTGTGTTCTGATTGTTGAGGGGAGGTGGAATTTATACATCTTCTAGAAGAGTATGTACATCTTCGCTTTCAGACAGCTTCAGAAACACTGACGAAAGCAGTATTTGGTATCAGGCCTCTGGGTTAAAACATATGATGAACTTTCAGACTCAAAACCAAAGCAGCCACAGGAAGCCCAGGGGCAGTACCCCACAGCCGGAGAGTCTGTCTGCCCCATCACGAGTTCGTAAAGAGCTGGTATCCTGACCAGAACAATCTCCCCTCCACACGTGAGGTACTGCTGGGACTGCCAACAGGAAGAGGAAAGGAGTGAGGAAGAATAAATCACAAGTCAGCTAGTGGAGTATCAGTTGCGCAGACAGAAACACCGTAACAAACAAAGCACTCGCAACCGCGAAAGGACACACAAAAACAAAAACAACCCCCAAACGAGCAAAACCCAAAGGTTAAAGGAGACTGGGGACAGGGGGGAGGCGTGGCACCGGGTGGCAAGAAATCAAACACACTTTGCTGAAGGCCCAGCTGTCTGGTCCTCAAGGAGGGCGGTGCCCAAAGGAAATGCACACGAAGCTACCAGAGGGCACACAGCTAGAGGTCCCACTTCACATTTTAAGACCAGTTTTAAAACGGGGACGTGAATCCCCCTCCTGGGTGTCTTGCTCAAGTGCAGACTTTGATTCAGCAGGGCAGGGAGGGAGAGCTGAGCTCCCAGGTGACGTCTGAGGGGATGGGGCGGAGGGTCCTGACCACCCAGGGAAAAGGAGGGAAACTGAAGACTGTGAGCTAACCTGCCCCACATCCATTAAGAAGCACTTAATACTCCGGGGCGCCTGGGTGGCTCAGTCGGTTACGCGTCCGACTTCAGCTCAGGTCATGATCTCACAGTCTGTGAGTTCGAGCCCGCAAAGGGCTCTGTGCTGTCAGTTCAGAGTCTGAAGCCTGCTTCGGATTTTGAGTCTCCCTCTCCCTCTGCCCTTCCCCCGTTCGCGTGAGCTCTCTCTCAAAATACATACATACATACACATATACATATGTATGTAAAATAAGAAAGGCATTGCCAATAAAACGGACTTCAAAGAAACAAGTAAGTGCTAAGGTTCAAAGTGGAGTATTAAGGATGGAATGGACTGGGGAAGGTTCTGGAAGAAGGCAGTGAAGAGAATGAGAGAGGAGGAGCCAGAAGACAAGAAGAACAGGCAAAGATAAGAGCCAGTGAGGAACTTCATCTTTAAGTTACTCATTCCACCCAAATTCCACTTAAGAAAGCTCTTCAAGAGGCACACGGATCCGAAAATCATCACCTACCAGAATTCTAAAATGTATGCTTTTGAAAACCAATCTCCATTCTCCCTCTTATCCCACGCTCCTAACTACCCACAAGAAGAAAGTTACTTGTGAAGACGGATTTCCTGGAAACAGCCACACGTGTCCTTGCGGCCAGACCCTGCAGGGTGGCCACGGTCTCAAGAGTGACGCCGTGGAGCGGAGCGTATGCAGACGAGATTTCTCACTCCCAACCTTCCGCTCTCACCAGGGCAGCTCTAAGACCCATCCTCGACCCATCCCGCCGAGAAACAGACCGGCAAAGGCTGGAGAGCCCCTCCCAAAGCATCCCAGGCACCTACAGATGTGCACACCTGGAAAACCAATCCTGCAAAACCTGAATCTCTTCCTACGAACAACCTTCCTTCCTCCCCCTGCCCTCTCCCCCCCACCCCTCACCCCTGCCCCGGTTTCCCAGACAACTCTCCTCTCCCAACCTCCTGGAATCCCTCCGGGCTCCCAGCTCCCAGCAGCCCCGGTGCGGGGGTCATGATTCTACTCACATTCAGAACATCCTGCCTGGGCTGCGGAGGCTCGATGCACGTCAGGAGCCTGAGCAACAAATCCATGATGGCCGAAGTTCCTATGTGCTTTATAATAAGGTCTACAAAATCACGTTTCTTCTTTAAGAAATCCACGATCTAGAGGAGAACAAACCAAAACTGAAAGACATGGAAACGGGCGGAACTGTCAACTCTAGGTCCTACCCCGCCCTGACCCCCGGACCCGCCCCCTCAAAGCCCACCACCACCTTCCGCCGAGGACTGGCAGACATGGAGTCAGTCATCAGACATAAAACCGGAGAGCTGCTGGTTGTTACGGTACGCAAACCCCTTAGGAAAAAAATCTCCCCAAGTATCACGCATTCCTTAATATAAACACATCATAACAGAGTCTTTTTCTGTTCACTGTCATTACTAACTTTCAAAGAATAAGGATAAAGAATTTAATACCCTAATAATGAGCATGAGAATATACCATTTAACAGTTTACGGACATAAATATAAGTCCATTAGACTTTGCACGGAAATGCAGAATATTCAAAATCCTAATTAGACTCCAGCAAGTTAAGAAAAAAAATTCAAAGCAAAAAGCATTTCTAAGTCAGTCTAAGTGGCTAAGTGACCTGCTAGAGAAACATCACATCTGGGTTTCATCTGGGTTCACCTGACCGGGTTCCCACAGGGAGGGGGTGAGGGAGGGACGGGCGGCTGCACAGAAGGGACGTGGAAACACCCAGAGGCCACCTGGGTCTCTCTTCTGTGCCAGAAGAGGGAGCTGGTTCTGTCCTGCACACCCTGCTGCGCCTTCTGTCCGGAGCCACCCGGGGTCCCTTCACAAGTCCCAGAAGCAACACGGCCAGTGTGGCAGCCGCTAATCTCACCGAAACCTCTCGAGAGCCCTCGAGGTGAGGCTGCCCCACTCGGCGTTACAGATGAGGAAACCGAGGCGCAGACCAGTTCAGTATGTCGCTAGGGCCAAACCGTGGCTGCCCTGAGGTTTAAACTTAGATCTGTATGCCACAAAAGCCACAATCCTGCCATTGTCCCACGTAGAGAAGCCTAAGAGCCAGGGATGACAGAAACTGCTCCACACCACCGGGCACAAGTGCAGGACTAACCATCATACGTTGCTTCTCTAGACACGTTGTAACAGAAACTTTCAAGAAGTTAATCCACTCACAGCTGAGTCACACGGTTTTTAAAAGCACGAGGAGAGGAGCAAAGAGGAAAAAGTCAGATGTGCCCCAAATACTGCAGGATTCAGTGGCAAGGCGCCGGACGTGGGGCCCCAAGGCACGAACTGCAGCCAGTGCCGTGGCCAGCAGAGCCAGGACGGCAACACGTCCTAGATGGAGGAGGACACTCCTGACGTGCGAGCCCCCAACACGGAAGGCGTCCCACGGCTCGACTTCCTGTCCCGTGAGCGAACGAACGTCCGTGTCGGTTAAGCCAGACGGAGTCGACGTGGTTTTCGTCACCTGCAGCTGCACAGCCCCTTCCTAATAACATATCATGTGATGGGACACCTTCGTTCACACTCTTAGGTCTCAACGGGAGAGAGAGGCGCTAGGTTTGAGCTCTTCCTACAGCGAGAAGAGCAGGGGTGACTCCACTCAGAGTCCTAAGCCAAGAAGCACAACAAACAACAGAGCGGCCAGGCCCATCTCTCAGCATTTCATCAGCACGTGCCGTCACCTCTGCACAGAGAGGTCTGACCTGGAAGGCCGTGCAAATGCTGAGTCCCAGAAAGCTTCCAGCGCGTTCTGGCTCTACAGTGAAGGTCTGGTGAGAACCGGGACCCGGGGATTCAGGCTCCCCCAGCACAGAGGGAAAAGAAAAGGCACGACGAAGGTGTAAAGACCTGTTTCGATAATGGCTACAACCATCCGAAAGGACCAGGAGTAACTGGGGCTGATGGGACGAGACCCAGCAGTGCTGCCACTTCTCCCCAGCAGGCAGAACAGGGAAAGACAACCTGGGTGACAGTGATCATGACTGGGGATTCACTCTCTAAGAAAAGAGAACTTCAATCCCAACTCATTTAGGAGGGTAATGCTGCTTAATTAAGAACGTGAAAAGAACAACCTCGTGTTTCTAAACTCTGCGTTGGCACAGTCAGACGGACTGGGCCTAAAATAGCTTCAACCCTCCGCTGACAGCAAGGACGGGTCACGGAGCCTGTTTTCCATCAGGAAGGAGGTCAGGCCCGGCCGGCTGGACCAACTGCACCCGGTCATCACACCCTTGCTCGCCACTCTCTGGCAGATCTGCCTGTACTTGAGCGTCGAGGCTCTCGTGGCCCCTTGGGTGCGTGTTTCTGTAAGCGGATCGTAATCTCCTGGTAAGCACATCCTTTTTCGCACCAATATCCACCACAGCTGTGATTCTCAAACTGTCATCAGAGTCATCCAAGAAGGCTTATGAAAAATCCCAGATCGCTGGGCCCCACCCCCAGAGTGTCTGATCCATTAGGTGTGAGGTGGTTAGAACTTGCATTTCTAACAAATTCTCAGGTGGCACTCATGTCCAGGAACCCTACTTTGAGAACCGCTACACATGCCAGATCCTTAGAATACAAATTTCCCACGCAGATCTGAATTGTTTAGGAACAAAACAGACGTGAGGGTCTGGAGAGGGGGGATGGGAGGGGAAGGTTCCTGCCACAATAGTAACGTAGGAATTTCTGCCCCCAGCGCTACTGGACAGGAACAGCAGTCTGAAGAGAGACGTCTCACGCTAAACACTTAAGCTTTTGAGTGGAATCAAAACATGGGCATAAACTAATCATCAATTACATTTCTAGAAAAGCTTTTTGATTTAAAGCCTCATCTGTTGTGCTCATCATTAGGGGAACGCAAAAAGTAAATAAATAATAATGATAATTAAAAATTTACTTTGCCAGAGTCACTACGACTCCTTCAACCACTCGGTAGGAGCCACGGCGCTCGCTACCTTCGCAGACGGACACCCCACATTCTCATGCTCCAAATATGTCAAAAGAGGAAACCAAAGTAAACCAAAAAACAGAGCTGTGGGGCACTGGGAAAAGAACATGTCGAGTGGGAACACACTCATTAACGTGTGAATCAGTGGTAAGTCAGTATATTTAAAGTATACTCTTCCTCTACAGAACCTGGACTTACGGCACACTCAGAACACTGAAGCAACAAAATGACTGGGGGATCATCTCAGGGGGATGATCAGCCCTAATACTTACCTTTCGGAAAATAATATTTACCTGTTCTGGTTTTCTGCTGATAAGAATACTTAGCACCTTGCTGAAGAAACTGGCAAGTAGTGGGTTCAAGGGGGAATCGTTTAGGAGGAAGCTATATAATTTCATTAGCAAGGACTCATCTTCTCCCAGTCTATCATTCATCTGGGAGACATCAGAAGTGAGCAACTCACAAGATATATTTGGGTACCTAGAAGAACAGGACACTTGTATCATCATCTGTATTAACAGTTTCATGACATAAAGTAAAAACACAAATCAGAAAGGCTTCCTAAAATTTTGTCAAGAACAAAATCACCTTTGGGAATTAGAAAAGCATGTCAATCCATTCTGTCCAACCTGTAGATGAAAGTGAATTTTCTACCGTGTCTCAAAAATTACTTCTAAAGCAAGCTGTGACAGGATACGTTTTCCCCAACAGAGCTAGAGCACAGCCAGGGCTCGGGAGCCTGGGGAGGCCACGCCGCAGGGCGTGGGCCTTCTCCCACAGGACAGGCCTGGCGAGATGCGGCAGCTAAGAGCCTCGGGCTGCAGCCCTGAACAGCCCGCTCTGACGTGGGAAGTGGCCCGGCTTGTAGGACGACCACGGGGGACGCTGGTGTCCAGGAAACCACCCTGCACACAGCACCTCGTAAGTACTCGCTCAAGACACATGCAGGTTCCGAGACCGGCCACGCCTATTTTCACATGGGTTGCAAATGGTACCAGAAAGCTGTTTTGGGGGCGCTTACCAAGGGTCCAGTCCATGTCACATCTTAAGAGAATAAATCTTCTGACATAGGGAAGTGGAGAGGAGGAGGACGTCAGCCTGAGCTAGCTACCCAAGTGGAAAAACGGCATACAGAAAAAGAGCTCTCCAAGCCAGCCTTCCAAGGTGGTCCAGGATCAGCCTCCGTCAGACCTCACTGCCGTGGGATGCAGACCTCTCCGCAGACCCTACGGCCCTGGAAACACCTGCACCCCGAAAGCATGCTTGCCTCTGCCCACCAGAGCACTCTCTCTCTCTGAAAACCAGACAGCTGATCCGTTTTCTCCACTCACTCCTTTTACCACAGTTTCCCGTCTGTTTTCAATGGCAACAAATGGAGACGCCATGGCTCTTCTGGCCACAAACTCACTTCTCTGCTCTTACTTCCGCCCCGTCAAGCAGCCAGGATCCAGAACCAACTAGTCCTCTGGAGTGGCAAGTCAAAGGCTGACCAGGATAGGGAGGTGACAGAACAGCCACAAATAGCTGCAGGACAAGAAAGAGGGGAGGACTGCAGTCTAGAACACACGCCACGCCCCTCGAGGCGCCCAAGGGCTGCCTGCTGCGAGGCCCCTGGCAGACCAGAAAGCCGCAGCCTCTGCGAGGGTCTGGGGTGAGGTCTGAAGATGGAACAGAACAGGAACGTCCCCAGAAGAACCTTTGTAGGGAAAAAGACAACAGAAGTGGAAGGCGTGTGGGCATCAAGATCATATTATCAAACAGCTCTCTTCTGTGGCTCAAATTAGAGTCTCTCTCTCCTACTCTGTGGAACACACGGGCTCAAAGACGCCACAACATGAAGTCGCCGTTGTGCCAGGGGCAGGATCATGCACGGGGTGCAGGTGCAGCTTCCGGAGTCGCACCGCCCAGGTTCAGACTCCACGTCTACCACTTACAAGCTGCATGACCTTGGGCAAGTTCCTTAGCCTCCCTGGGCCTCAGTTTCCAAGTCTGCAAAATTAAGATAACAGCATTTACCTCACGTGGAAGGATAGGACATACGAAATACTGGGAAGGAGGCCTGGAATAAACAAAAGCTAACTGTTTTTATTCCTCTATATTTTCTACTTTACAAAGCTTCCGAAATGCTACTACGGGGAACACTGGGGGACGATGTTGGGGGAACATTGTCTCAATTACCCCAATTTGAAATTGCTGGCAAATAAAGGACTGGTAAAAGGTAGTGGCCTCAACCGTGGCCGCAAACCAAACGCGTAGCGTGTATTCTCCAAATTCTGACACACGAGGTCCAGAAGAGGCTAGAGGCATTTAAAAACTTTTTTCAATGAATTTTTCACCTGTTTTTGCACAGTGACTGAGACACACGACCTAGATAAAGAGGCACACGTATGGGCCTGGGCACTATACGAAAGGCTCAAGGTCCTGGTTCTGGACAGGCTGGGGTCCTCTCTCTCTCCCCTTCCCTACCTCTCAAACATTAAACGAGCTTCTAAAACACCCTAAGACCCCCGCCATCCCACCCTGCGGCAAGCGCCACCCTCCCCCCCCCCCCGGCCCCAGCGCGGGCTCTGACCCCCCGATTCCTCTGTAGCTACACCCCCACCTGCATCTGGACTCCTTCCTCCTCCCCAACCCCAGGGCCGACTCTGCTCCTAAAGCCTCCCTCCCCTTGTCCTTCTGACCACACGGCCTCCCGCCTGCTTAGGCACAGCACGTCCCTGGATGGCTCCCTCCCTCTGCCCCGTCATTTCCCACTGGACTGCACACGGCCTCACCGGCACAGAAACCCCCCACTACTTCTCCCACCGGGGGTGACACCACCAGCACACCTCCCCTGACTCCTATCTGCCCGCAGCGCCCACTTGCTCTCTCTGCTCCTTTCCAGGGAAACTAGCTAGAAGAGCTGTCTCTGCTTTGCTGCCAGTTCCTCCTCAGAGAGCTCCCGGCCGGGCTCTCCCCTCCGCCCCTCCAGAGAACCCACGCTGCCGGGGCCCACGTGCTCTGTGCTGCGGTCACCAACGGTCACGGGGCCTGGGCGCAGCGGCCCCGACCCACTTGTCTCATCTCTCCTTCCCGAAGCCTGGCTTCCCTTGGCCTTCAGGGCGGCAGCCCCTCCTGGTCTCCTCCGGCCCCCAGCCCCTCTGCGGGAACCTTGACCCAAACAACAGCACCTTAGCTTTAGGATTTATTATACTACTTAGGAACCGAGGCTTAAAGTTCTGCTAGATCAAATTTCTGCTAAATAGTTTAGGACGGAGGTATCTGTCATTAAAATTAAAAAGGTTAGCACAAAATGACAAACCTTTAACACCTTGTGTATGATCATCAGCTTAGAACAGTGATGAGTTCAATCCACATGTGTGACTAATACAGTTATGAGGTTCACAAAACACAGAAATCACTCCATCACCCAGACTCTATAAAACACTAGTCTAAATTTCCTGAGATGACTCTAAGTCGACCTTAACCCCCGAGAGCTTTCAGGTCCCATCTGAAACACCCCGCTGCGCATCTAGCTACGTGTACCGTGTGCCTTACACACAGCCCGTGGCTCCTCTCAGGCCAGAACTACAGCGGAGAACTCGCCTGCCCAGCTCAAGTCAAGCTCCCTCAAGACGGTGCCATCCGGAAGGCCACGTGGCCAGGGAGGCACAGCTGCTCTCGCAACCTCAGAGGGAACACAAAAGAACACCAGCATGGCGGTACTACAGAAGCCGTGACTACTTTTCGGGTGAACTAAGCACCTTCCGGAAGACGTGCTGTGCCTGCTCTTCCCGGTCACAGAGGTATTAGCTTCGTTCAGCAGGTGAGGAAACCGACCCAGAAGGGTAAGCCCTTTGGCTCAAGCGTTCCAAGGGGGGAGGTCGACACCCCTCCCAGGTGGGCTGGGTGCGAAGCCCGCAGCGCACTGGCTCCTGCCAGGACAAGCCCCGCGACGAGCGGCACCCACACGTGCGGGTTGTTCACCGTGAAGGGAATTCCAAAACGGCTTCTGCGGGATGGGAGTACGCCAGCGCTCCTGCTGCGAAATGTCTTTCCTCTTCCTTTTCGGGGCACTGACCTGAGTAGAGGCTGTCACCAATGCTAACTGGCAATCTTAATGGCCGGCAGAGAACATAACCTCACCTCCTTGAAGGTCCAAGTCGCTAGCAACTTGAAGGCATTAATAAGTATTATTTCTCTGACAGCAAAATTCTCCCCAGAAAGAAATAAAAAGATATCTGAAAAGAAGAACAGACTGGGGGAGGAAGGGCGAAGAAGGATCTAGTAAAAGCCTTTATTCCTCCTATTCCGTTAAGTTTATTTGATGCAGAATCAACGACTTTTTGTTCCCGAGTCCGTCCTATTTTGGGGGGCGGGTGTGGGGGGGTGCGGAGTCAAACCTTTCAATACAGTTGGACGTGGAGGGACGGCTCCCTGAGACCTAGGCGCTTTAAACACACACGGAGTGCTCGCCGGAAGCTGGCAGGAGTGTGCGGTCCAAGTGCGGTCAGGACACGGGGACAGAGGCCCCCGGCGCACTACTGCTCTGCCGTGAGCGGATGAAAGTAGCGATGAGGACGTAAGCTCGCCACGGTGGTCCAAGGCGCTAGCTAGTTAAGTTTGGCTCCACCCACGTTCACCGAGACCCCGCTCCCTGAAGTTAACGAAGCTCAGAATTTATTTGCTCGGTAACGGTCTTCATAACCCGAGCTCTGGCTTAGATCTGCCATAGGATCTCGGGCAGTCACGTAATCTCTAGCTTCCTATTTGCAAAGAAGAGAAAATACTTACTTGGATCGTCTTACTATCTTAAGAAACTTCATCACTGTTTACAAAGCACGTCGCCCTGCCACAAAGCCTTCTGACTGCAATTTAGAAGGCTCCTTTTTAAAACCCTATGATTTCACCGGACTTGGTTCTAGAATGGATGACATGCTCCACCGAGTCTGTCACTCTTGACCATCTTAACACTCTAAATGGTCTACGACGGCCCTGGGGAATTGCTGGACAAGGATAAGATTCTACCCCACTTCACTTCAGTCCCACCCTAAAGAGAAGATTGAATTTTCTTACTTGTATCTGATCTTTTCATCCATGTCTTGAGGTGGTTCTTCTATAATGAATGAGACTAAATCTTCGAGACATTCTGCTTTTAACAGAAACTCTATAAGTTTGCGGTTCTGAGCTTTACATTCCTGTAAAACATCTTCCTCATCCATTAACTCCTTCAGTGTTACATCTTCTCTTTCTAGAAGTGTGTCTATGTGGGATGATGAATGAAGATCAAATTTCCAAAACATGCTGGTCTAAACAAAACGCAGAGAGTATTTCAAAAAAAATTTCAACTTTACATATTAACTTTTCAAATTTCAGCTTAGTTTCACAGTCTAAAATGCTAACTTGCATCACATAAGTACAGTAAGTTTCATATCGAGCCTATAAGGTACTTGTCTAAATAAGTAAAATTCGCAGGGCTTTTCCTTCTCAGAAAAGAAAGTATTTTTACTGAAAACAAAAAATTTTGACTTAAAAATGCCGAAAGAACGCTAAAGCTTGGGATGATGTCAACGTACAATATGAAGCCATCCATACTTTGTTAAGAATGTAACGCCGCGAAAGGAAGAAAGGAAGCCCTCTCTTACAGGGGAAGCGCACATTCAGACACCGAGGTAGTACCTTCCAGCAACAAGTGACCAGTACTTGACCAAAGTGTCCGGCATTCTTCGGAGTATGAAAGAATTAAGTAAATAACCACCACAAAGCAGCGCTTTCACGGCTGAGAGTCCTAAAACGATCGGATCTGTGTCATTCTTCACAAAGAAACTACACAAGAGGAAGCTAGTTCCTAAGGAATTAGGGAAACGAGCCAGCCACCCTCAGCTATTGGGAAACCCATCTGACACCGGCCGTGCCACATATATACTCCCCCCTCCTCGCCCTCCCACCCCTCCTCAACAGCCAGGGCACGGCCATCTGCAGAGTCACACGAGGTCCTCACTGGTTACAACTGGAAACAGGAAACCCAGAGTCACTATGTAATCTGCAGCTGCCACAACAAGACGCTCTCAAATGCCACTTTTGAGCAACACGTGACAAGATGACAGCATCAAACAGAAGTCCTGATTAGGGTCAGGACTATTCAAAAGTCATTCTTGTGGGTCCAAGATGCTCAGTGCAGAATTCCGGAGCCGGGGTTTGGAGAGACACACACTTACTTCCTGTAACACCCCCTCCCCGCCCCCCACTGACAAAGCCAAACCTACCGATCAACTGCGGCTCTACCTCCCGCCCAGGGCAGTGGCCCCTGTCACCGTGATCACTGAAAAGCACGTGAATCTCCACGCCCGCGCGTGCAAAATCCTGTGCTGGAAGAGCCTAGGTAGAAGGCAGGCAGCTGCAAAGGTCATAACCTATGTATAGCACACATAACATTCTGAGAACTACTTATTTTTGCTAAATCATCCATATTAGATCAGGTAGGAGTATTTAGTATTTTCAGGCACATCTGTCCAAAAAATTTTTTAAATCGGAGATCACGGAGGGCAAGTTTTAGTTATACAGCCAGTCACACCGATCGATCCAGGCACAGAAGACTGTGCACCATGTCGGGTTACTCAGGGACATGGAAAAGTACACCCACTTCATGTGCCTTGACTATTAAGTGGACGATCATGGGAGTTTAAAATATAAGCAGTCTTAAGGAATCTTTAAAAAAAAAAAAAAAAAGACTCCTTAAGGGAACAGGTTTTAGGGAAGATTATGAAATATGATGTTATAAAAGTTGTCCCTGCTTTAAAAAAAAAATTCTGGGGCGCCTGGGTGGCGCAGTCGGTTAAGCGTCCGACTTCAGCCAGGTCACGATCTCGCGGTCCGTGAGTTCGAGCCCCGCGTCAGGCTCTGGGCTGATGGCTCGGAGCCTGGAGCCTGTTTCCGATTCTGCGTCTCCCTCTCTCTCTCCCCCTCCCCCGTTCATGCTCTGTCTCTCTCTGTCCCAAAAATAAATAAAAAACGTTTAAAAAAAAAAAAAAAAAATTCTTTATGTTTCAAAAGGCACTCATAAGCTCACACCAGTCGGCAGCACGAGGAAGACACGGTGGGCAGAGGGGCTACCCTGACAGTTCACGGAAAGCAGAGCGGCGGTGGGGCACCTGCACGGGGACACGTTCACCACGAAGCTCGGGGGACGGCACAAGAATAAGGCATCGCCACCCCCCATTATGTACAGAAGACGTCACAGAACACGCTAAAAGGGCAGCGTCACAACTCCCAGCACGGTCAGCAACTGCCCCCATGCCACACCAGCGAGTGACCTCTCTGCTCCAGGACCAGGAGCGGGGCGGAGCGCTCGCTGCGACTATAACCCTTGCTAGCGAAGGACAGAAACGGATACTTCAAACACAAGAGCAACCTACTTCTACTACTAAGCCAATTACAAAGGAAACAGGGCAAAGGTGATATATCCCTAGTAAGGAACTTCGGGGAAAAAGATGGTGGATATCAATAAAACCATAAATGCTTTTCTGGTTTTCAGACTGTGGAAAATGGCAAACAGAAAAGGCGTTATTACGCCATTTTGCCCTAATAAAATTGACAACGTGAAAAAAGACAAAACGACAGCAAAAGCTAACTGCAAAGGAGGAAAGAAGGAAGCTCCCCAGGGTGACACCGTCAGCACCGTCTACCAAGCTTCTGCCGGAGCAACACGGCTCATTCATCCGGGAGTTTGAACCACAAATCCTAAAACCTGTACACTCTACCGCTCTGCCTCATACTTGGAACCGAAGTGTATGGGCACGAAAACAGCTGTGTTCTCACACAGCCCCAGCACACAAGTCCCAGGCCGTGTTCGGGCTCCGAGCACGTATTAATCTGCACTGTTCCTGAAGGGCAGACACGGGCACTTGGGACAGATAATGGCGCTCTCGTTCGGCTCACGGAGCAAAGGCACCTTACAGAAGGCCAAAAAAAGTAACCATCCATGTCAGTACACCTTGGCCTCACACTTGATCATGGGAAGTTCGATCCCGGGATGTCTACAAATTGAAAGAAGAGTTCACTTTACTTATTATAAGTACTTTAGTGAAGTCACTGACTGAAGAGCTACAGGTGTATTCAAATACTTTCCAACGCTCCACTGACATCAGATGAGTTTGTGCTTATTTTGGTCTGTAAACCAAATTTCTGATCATCTAATAGAACAGTCTCTCCACCTGAAGTCAGAAAACTGGACATCATTACTAATTTAGCCTTAAGTCTTTTTTTTAAAGATTAGTTCTCATTTAAAGTAGTATGTCTTTATTTTTTGTAATCCCATATAGAAAGGCGAGGTAAAATGAAGAATACTAAGAAATCAATCACAAAAAAGCAAAGCTGATTACCAAGACCTTACGATTGGCTAATTATAAACAAGATACACACTCACGTCCATCAAGTGGAAACTATAAACGTCCACAGACACAGATAAAGGCACACTCCTTAATTATGGATCCGAATATAATTATATCCAGCTAATCCAAGTAAAAATGGACTCCCCAAATTTCAACCTTATGAAGGTAACTCATTAAACACTGGATTTATATTGGGGCGCCTGGGTGGCGCAGTCGGTTAAGCGTCCGACTTCAGCCAGGTCACGATCTCGCGGTCCGTGAGTTCGAGCCCCGCGTCAGGCTCTGGGCTGATGGCTCGGAGCCTGGAGCCTGTTTCCGATTCTGTGTCTCCCTCTCTCTCTGCCCCTCCCCCGTTCATGCTCTGTCTCTCTCTGTCTCAAAAATAAATAAAAAACGTTGAAAAAAAAAATTTAAAAAAATAAAAAAATAAAAAAATAAACACTGGATTTATAAAGAAGACTGATAATTAGTCATGACGAAGTAAGAGCAGGAATTGGCAAATGACGGCCCACAGACCAAATCCAGCCCACAGCCTGCATGCTAAGAACGGTTTCGATATTTTTAAAGGGTTGTTTTAGGAAAAGAGAAGAATGTGTGGCAGAGGGCAAATGTGGCCCGCAAAGCTTAAAATATTTACTACCTGGTCCTTTACAGAAGAAGTTTAGCATCCCTCGCTCAGGGGGAAGTCAGGTTCCCACCAACGCTAACTTTCCTCTCCACCGTCTCCGAGCCCGCACGGACGCCACCCCGGACCCTCGCAGCCCACGCGGCTGGGGGCAGCCACACGGTGTGGGGCCAGGCTGGCTAGAGACCCGTTCTCCTTCCCCGACTTCTCGGGCAGGGAGAGGTAAGCGCACGACGGCGTCATCCCCCACGTGCCATGAACCACAAAAATCTCCACGCACTCTCCTCTGCATCTGGCTGGACGCCGAAGACAAGAAGGGCTCTAAAAACGGAAGATGCCTCCGTCCCCAAATCACCACGTGGGAGAAAGACACCTGCCAACCTCAGAGGCTGCCCTCGGCGGTGTTCCGATGGGCCATCACACACCTGGTCTGTGTGCTCTCACGGGGTGCCCTCCCTCCCTGACCTCCCAGCTCCTCTAATCCCCAAGCCTGTGACTTCTTGTTTCACTATACTTACTTAAGCAAGAGAACAGGAATGCTTAAGCACCTGTTTTAAAATGCCTGAGTCCTTTCGTTTTCCACCATCCTGAATTAGAAGAGCATTTTTTAAAATCGGAACACTCTGAAATATGCATTTCCACAGTGCATTTTCTTTAGACTGGGTATGCTACAAACTTAAAATAAGACCACAGTAGACTTCTTAAGCAAACATTATGTATTTTACCTTTTGGTCAAGCAGCAAACTGACTGGAAATGAATGGCATCAGTAAATTAGTTCCCCTAGCTTCTACTTATGCCCTGTGAGGTAGAAACAAGCTAGGTATGAACTGATAGTCACATACAAAGTTCAACCGCCAGGGCCCTGCAGTAAAATGGAGTCCTTTCAAAAATACAACTAAGATACTCAGAAAAACTGAAAGGAGCTGGCGCTTCAACAGCTAATTTTTAGTTAACGTACATATAGTTTAAAATCCTTACTAGGATTTAGGGATAAAAGGGAATACAATTTCTGGGGCACCTGGGTGGCTCGGTCAGTTAAGCGTCCAACTTCAGCTCAGGTCACGATCTCACGACTGGTGTGCGTTCGAGCCCCGCATCAGGCTCTCTGCTTTCAGCCCAGAACTCACTTTGGATCCTCTGTCCCTCTCTCACTCACTCACGCGTGCGCAACACGTTCTCTCTCAAGAATAAACATGAGAAAAGGTCAGGGGATACAATTTCTCACAGCAAACCATGTCATGGGCTTTTATCGGGAGACAAAGAAGGGAATGGTGAATAAAACCTAAAAACCTGTCGTCTTTCTTCCAAACCCTAGAGTTGTTTTAGAAGTTGGAGTAAGACGGTTGGGTTTTCTCCCAAAGAACTGAAGGTTACGTTGGCGGCTCGCTGGGGAGTCACCTGTCAACGTGCCATAGACGGACGCTGCTGTTCTCTGTCTTCCCCAGAACTGACAACACCAGTGAAAACTACCATCTTATATGCACAAAATAGGACCAAAGGCCGTAAACCTATTCATCTCAGATCAACCACTTTAATTACAGGTCCTCTGCAATTATCAAAATAACCTTCCTTCTTAGAGGCAAAATCTGGGCCTCGGTACCTTTTTTTCAAAGCAGCTAAGCAGTGACGCTGTTTCTGGGAGAAAAGGTGTCACCCTGTCTGTGACATAGGAACCATACGGTGATGTGGTGAAATCATTTTTAAGAGGTATGACAAACACATCAGACCTTCTGCAGAATTTTCTAGGGCGCTGCTGGCAGAATATATTCAACAGGGGCTCAACTGTGGTTCGGTGTGAACTGCCTACAACCGCTTGCTTTCATCAAATAAACAACTTTTCCTCCCAAGCCTTGTTCGGACTCTTAGGCACCCAAACGGACCTGGATTCCAAGGTCCGCTTGGCTACGGGCTGGCCCCGGAGCCTTGGGGAAGCAGACCCCCCTCTCCAAACCTCCGTGTCCTCACCGAGCAAACCGGCTGTGAGGAGTCAATGACAAAGGCCTGCTTCCGGAGCCGGACCGCACGGGCACCTCGGCAAACAGAAGCTGCTGTCGGCAAACGTGCCGGCCTCTGGCGTCTGCGAGGTTTAAGCCAGCGCTTCCCTGATTCCCACGGGCACCGGAGACACCCTGTTAAAGGGCAGTCTCAGATTCGGACTCAGGAAATCTGGGGTCAGGCCAGAGATCCTGCATCTCAGCAAGTCCCCAGATGCTGCAGATGCTGCTGCTACCGCTGCCCTGGGTTTAAACTACGGCTGATCATTTGCAACAAATTGTAATAAGCGTATTCAAAATAATTACATAACTAAAAGAAACAGGAACAAGGCCGACTTTGCAAACACGCGGCTGTGTTATTTCAGAAACTCCCTGTGGACAGGCTGATATTAGTGGGTTTTCTCTGGACATGACAGATGCAGAGTGTAACATATTATATCACTTTCCAACAGGAACCCAGAAAGAATGACACGATGAACGTGGTGAAAGATAAACCAGTGGCCCTCAGAAGGGAGAAACTGCTAATCATCCTGCCTCCCGATGGCAGCAGTAAGCCGAGGGAGTGACAAAGAGCTCTGATGAGTCTAAAATTCAGAAAGCTCCTATTTCTATGAACTGTACTTAAGTTTAGCAAGGATCTAGCCAAGCAGGACAGGCTCTCCTCCACGAACCCTACCGCCACACCTGTGGAGTACCTGCACCCGGGGCTGGCTGGGCCCAGGGCAAAACGTCCAGAGACTCAAAAAAGGATTCCAAGATTATTATTAAGAATTGCTGAGCTTACGAAGAGCAGCTGAGCGTCACAGCAAACACTTCTGCACGGGGGGACCCGAGACCACATGGGCTGCACAGGCGTGAAGGCTGCCTACACCGTTTCGTCACTGGCCCCACTGGAATCGCCAAGATTCCATGCTCTGAAGTATTTGCTAACATCCTCCAGGACTGCAACAGACATGCACCAGATCCTTGCAGTTCAAGTAACTGCAGTCACCTAAATTCACGGAGTATAAACCAAAGGGAGAAGCAGCGGCCGCTTACGTCCAAGACAACACCCAGGAAACAATCTATAAACAAAATGTGTGATGTTTAATATTTTTCTTTTTCTTTCTACGTGCTACGAAGGGCATGTCTGTACTACAGATTTATTTTCAGAGTCTCAAACGAAGGCATACAGGCACATGCTGCCGGGAGTTCAAACTCCAGTGCACCTCAGGCCTCCCACCGCACTCCTCCCGGGAGGCCCTCGGCCCGGGGCTGCGGGGCCAGTGCCAGCGGGGCCCCCGCCGACGGAAGGAGCGCACAGAGCACGCGCGCCACAATGTGAGACACGTGTACGTTTACATTTTCTAGCAGCCACACCAAAACAGTAAAGCAAACTGGCTACGTTAACTTTAAAAATATATTTTATTTAACCTCATACATCCAAACAGTATTATTTCAACATGTAATTCCATTGTAACGAAGCCTTCAAAATCTGAGTGTGTCTCATACTTACGGCACATCCCAATTTGAACCGGCCACATTTTATGCTCAAGAGTCCTATGTGGCCAGCGGTTGCTGTATTGGGACAGGGCGGTTCTAATTATACATTACTACGGTTATGATTCAAAGTTTCTCTCTTGGTACTAAAATAACCACCCTACTCTTGTTCCCCGCCCCCCCCCCCCCCCAACCACCCAATATCCTTCTACAGCCAAAGTCAACAGTTAACCACCTTTTCCACACAGGGCCAATGTGGGATTGGTGAGGAGAGGTTTATACGGGCCAGGTTTTCCCCTTCTGAGACGTACACATACACGAGAAATCATGTTTATTCTTGTACATATAAAGCAACTTGGACATTCTTCAACACAAAAAAAGTTGGTCACAAGAAAATCAGAACTGTTATTTAGCCTCTAATATCTAGAAATATTTGTAGCGCTAATAGGAAAAGTTTTCATTCCTCACCCTGAAATAATGAAGGGTTAGATCTTGAGTCAAGAGGGCCAGAGTGGCTCACTGCTGGTTTAGACATGCCTCGCCAAACTGTAAAAGAGGCACATGTCTCTGGGAATTTCATTTCTAAGCTGACTCAAAAATATTGTAAAGAAGAAAAAAAAATACCCCGATCAGTCAAATATGTTGGGAAACGATGATGTTCGATCAATGTACCAAAAAACCCACCAGACTCCCCTTCATCTTGGGAGTAAACTGAGCCTTCATGGCCCCCAATTAAATTAATAACAATGTGCTGTTCAACATCACTCATCATCAGGGAAAGACAAATCAAAACTACAATGAGATACCACCTCACACCTGTCAGAATGGCCAACATTAACGACTCAGGCAACAACAGATGTTGGCGAGGATGCGGAGAGAGAGGATCTCTTTTGCACTGCTGGTGGGAATGCAAAGTGGTGCAGCCGCTCTGGAGAACGGTATGGAGGTTCCTCAAAAAATTAAAAATAGAACTACCCTACGACCCAGCAATTGCACGACAAGGGATACAGGTGTGCTGTTTGGAAGGGACACATGCACCCCCATGTTTATAGCAACACTATCGACAATAGTCAATGTATGGAAAGAGCCCCAATGTCAACTGATGGATGAATGGATAAGGAAGATGTACACACACACACACACACACACACACACACACTGGAATATTACCTAGCAATCAAAAAGAATGAAATCTTGCCATTCGCAACCACGTGGATGAAACTGGAGGGTATTATGCTAAGTGAAATTAGTCAAGGACAAGCATCATGACTTCACTCATACGAGGACTTTAAGTTACAAAACAGGTGAACATAAGGGAAGGGAAACAAAAGTAATATAAAAACAGGGAGGGGGACAAAGCATAAGAGACTCATAAATATGGAGAACAAACAGAGGGTTACTAGAGGAGGTGGGGGGGAGGGGCTAAATGGGTCAGGGGCACTAAGGAATCTACTCCCGAAATCACTGTTGCACTATATGCTAACTAACTAGGATGTAAATTTAAAAAAAGGAATTAAATGAAAATTTAAAAAAACAAAACCAAAAACACAACTTGCTTATTCCGTGAGCAACAGACCCGGTTACCCCACGCCCCTGGCCGAGTTTCCAAGCAGCCTGGGAACGGGACGTGCTGGACGATCGAGCTGCTGCAAGGCTGCCGGTGCTGGCTCACCTGCTCCCGCCAGCACCCAGACACCTGGAGTATCAGGGCTCCCCCGGGGCCTGGATTCAGGTATTCGGGGAACTCAAGGGGGCAGCGTCCGCCAAGACCCAAACGGGGAAGCGCCGGGCTCAGTAAGGTGGGGAGCTGCGCCACAAGGAGGGACAGGGAGCCAGGTGCCCACAGATAGGAGCACGCGGTGTCACTCTGAAGGGGGGACGCCTCTGTGCCGTAAGGTAAGGAGAAACTCTTCCTCCTCACAGCAAAGCCGAACGCCGAGGCAAACGTTCTAACTTCCCACGAGGAAGCAGAAACACGGCACCCAAAGAAAGAGCACCGGCGGGCCTCTGAAGGCAGCTCTCCCTCGGTAGCAAGGGGGAAGATCACGAAGGCCTGGAAGGTCCACCCAGGAGCTGCTTCTCCGTTCTTGGCAAAGGCGTCCCTGCCGACAGCTGCCCTCCCCTGCCCCCACTCAAAGGCTGGGCTAACTAAATCGAAGGTCACACTGCCTATCAGAGATACATATTTCTTTAGAGGGAAGCTTCATTATATTTGGTTTCGCAACTGCTTCTTTCAAAGAACATGTCAAAAGCGATCACGTTTTTAGCACCCAGATATTCCAGAATCGTTTTCATTTTTACTTCGTAATTTCTTTGATATCTCAACTTGTCTTTGAGAGCGATAAATAAAGGAATCGATTCCATTTAGTGTGTTTTATATTAATCAACAAGTACTTTGACTACAGGAGTGACGTGTCAAATGGTCCTAACCCCTTGAAAAATACAAGAAAACTGAGGAAAGAGAAAACACAGAGAATAAAAGGCATCAATGCCAAACTTGTTCTGTAGAATGGGAGCTCAACGGAGGGGAGCTTGTGCAGAAAAGACTCCCTTAATACGTGAGGCGAAGCTGGGCCTCAAAAGACCTGCAAAGTTCAGTAGGTGAGGATGCAGCGAAAAGCATTCCAGGCCAGTAGAAGTTAAGTCTGCAAGCACAGAGAACAGGACAGAGGTTTCCAGGAGCTTCGGGAAATTCATAGCAGGGAGAAGCACCTGACAACCAGAAAAGACTTGCAGAAGGCGTGAGGACAAGCTTAGGCAACACGAGACCGGGTCTCAAAGGGCCCCTGCAGGACTGCCCGCACAGCCGCATGGGCTTGCTGCGGGAGCAGAGAGAACCACTGAGGGTTTTTTATTTTTTTATTTTTTTAACGTTTATTCATTATTGAGAGAGAGAGACAGAGCATGAGCAGGGGAGGGGCAGAGAGAGGGGGAGACGTAGAATCCGAAGCGGGCTCCGGGCTGTCAGCCCAGACCCCGACGCGGGGCTCAGGCTCACAAACCATGAGATCATGACCTGAGCTGAAGTTGGACGCCCAACCGCATGAGCCACCCAGGCGCCCCGAGAACCAGTGAGTTTTAACTGAGATAAACACACAGCAGAGACACCCACAGTAGACAGTTAAATAATGTATCTCAATAACATCTAGAAAGAACCAATTCTGAGGGGAAGCAGAGGCAAGTAACACAAGAGATGACTGGAGCTCTGGCAGGTGCACTCAACAGAGGGCGCGCTCCCAGAGGCCGAGAGGGGGAGAGGTCCAGCCTGTCCTGGGTGCGGCCAAGTGTCTGAGTGGAACTGAAACACAGGACGGGGAAGGGAGTGCTAAAGACAAGGCCACGAAGGCGGACGCGGCAGGAACTGCACACGACGCCGACACAGAAGCGGGGGAGGCAGGTGAGACACGGCCAATGAGCAGCACGGGGACATCAGTGCTTTACGTACCAAACGGCCCACAAAGCCACGGAGGCGCTGACAGACAGGAGCCTGAAGAGTGAGCGACCTGTGCAGGAGCCTGTGTCAGCACCCTGGAAGGTGGGGAGCCCTGCGACAGCCCCGCCTCTGCAAACCACGGTATCCCCGATGAGGTTTCCCACCGAATGATCGTTCTGCCTCCGACATCAACCTCCAACATCTGCCTCTTCAAAGCCCGATCTGCAGGTCTCCTCTGATCCTGGCCACACCGCGTGGTATCAGGCGACACAAACTGATGGCTTGCGTCCTAATTCTGAGCTGCCTGGGAAACGCACGACCCTCAGAAAGCAAACGCGACCGCCACACTGAAGCCAACTCCAAACCCAGCACTCGGAAGCGAAGGGCAGGGCGAGAGGTGCGATCTTGTCGCCCGCTTCGCTTTTATATTAAAAAGCCAAGTGCCACCCAAGGAAGATCCAGTCCAACTTTTGTCACCTGATCCACATTAAAGCAGGTAACATGTTCCCGCACATATGAAAGCTCAAATGTACGTGAATCTTTACACGCAATTTCCACAATCGCAAACACTTCAATCCAGTAGATGCAAAAATTTAATGAGAACAAGTTTTGTGTTTTTTTTTAAATTGCAACTGAAGAGTTAGGAAGAAAGAAGGCAAATAATGAGGGTGACACAATGGTAATCAAGTTTCTGCCAGAAGCCCTGGCAAGAAAGACCCAACTGCATCTAGGTGGTGGTGGTGGTGGTGGTGGTGGTGGTGGTGGGGGTGTGTGTGTGTGTGTGTGTGTGTGTGTGTGTGTGTGTGTGTGAGAGAGAGAGAGAGAGAGAGAGAGAGAACAAGAAACAGAGACAAGAAGGGGTGAGGGGAGAGAGTGTGTGTGCAAACAAGCAAAGGTAAGAGAGGTGATATAACTCAAAGTCCCATCCGAAAATTCTCATGGGTGAGGTGCCCGGGTGGTTCAGTCAGTTAAGCCTCCGACTTCAGCTCAGGTCATGATCTCACGGTTTGTGGGTTCGAGCCCCACATCAGGCTCTGCCCTGACAGCTCGGAGCCCGGAGCCTGCTTCGGATTCTGTGTCTCCCTCTCTCTCTGCCCCTCCCCCAGCCCTAGCTAGCGCTCTGGCTCTGTCGCTTTCAAAAATATACATTAAAAAAAAATTGTTTTTAATTTTAAAACAAGAAAGAAAAAAGAAAATTCTTATGGGCTCCAGAGGTTGATTTTCAATCTCAAGCCCCAGGATTCTCTGAATCTCTGAAACCACACAGGAGCATCAGCGACCTGAGCCGAACATGAGACAGAAGCCACGCGTAACCGGAGAGCACGCAGGGCGCTGCCGTCTCCCCGGCGCCGTGTGCGGACACGGGAGCCGCCTTCTATATTCGGCACGACGGCCACCCTCAGACTTCTGGTGAAGCCCAACACCGTTAAAAAGAGAACGAATATGTCAAAATGAAGCACAACTGGGGGAAACTCGGAGACGCTGACACCAGGGTGCACGGGAGACTCAGGGCCGGCTCCTCGTGCCGGACGCTGATTACGCAAGGACAGGAGAACAAGCACGTGCTGCCCGGTGGCTTCCGGAAGCTCCTAGTCCCCAGAGGCAAAGAGCCTGAAGCGCTGCTGATTTACAACAAATCCCACCGTGCACAGACTGCTCACAATGTCTCCTCCAAGAAGCACCACGCCACTGTAGAAAGAGCAGCCCGGCTGGCCATCAGTCCCCAGTCCCCAAGCCAGGCTACAGTCAAGGAAATGAATAGACAGCCTATGTGCACGTCATATTTTATTAATAAAACCATAAAACTACGAAAAAAGAGACAGAGAGAGTGCTTTTACCTGGCACAGCACAGAATAGTTTCTGAGTCTGTGGCTACAGGGAGCAGCCCGGCAAGAGAGCAGTGGTCTGAGAACTGCACAGCCAGAAAGAGCTCCCGCACGGGCAGCCGGGGTACAGAATACCTAATGTGCCCAAGTTTTACTAAGTGAAGCCAAGGGACAGGTAAGTTTTGAGTCCTCTAACTTGAAGCAAGTGACAGTGGCCGCTGTATTATTCACGTATCTGTTAGACACAAGATACCCAAAGAGAACAGCCTCTCCAAATTAGCTACAAATTCTAGAGCAAAACGAGAATGCTATTAAGATGCTTTTGAAAAAAGGAGAAAGGGGCGCCTGGCGGCTCAGTGGGTGGAGTGTCCAACTCTTGATTTCGGCTCAGGTCACGATCTCACGGTTCCTGAGATCGAGCCCCCAAGTTGGGCTCTGTGCTGACAGTGCAGAGCCTGCTTGGGATTCTCTGTCTCCCTCTCTCTTTGCCCCTCCCCTGCTCTCTTTCAAAATAATCACAAATTTAAAAAAATTTTTTAAAGGAAAGAAAAAAAGGCCAAAAAGAAATAGACTGCCGATCAAGAACAAGCTAGCTACCCTAGTTAATCTGTAGTTATGACCAATTCCGTGGCAGAAACCAGAACTGGCAAATTGGTCACGGAAAAAGGTGAAGTTCCGTTTTTCAGCTTTGGCTATTAAGCTTCCATCATCCTCGCCCCGCAAACTTTCAGCAGGCCACGCTCCCTCCTGACGCGTCCGGGGCAGGCTCCACAGTCCCTGGGACCCCGGCACCAGGCCGCCATCTTCCGGAGGGCTCGGCCTCCGTGTGGTCTCGCGGCCAGCAAGCTAAAGGGCGAGGAAAGAACAGCGAACTCGGGGGCTGCTGCGCGTCTGCTCAGGAATGAAAGTTCAGAGTCATTCAGAGAAGGTTCTCAGGATCGTTACAGCTCCTTCGGAAAAACAATCTTGAACCTCTTCCAGCTATTCCACGATAACATTAACCGTCCTGACAGCGCAACCTTCTATCAAAGGTGGAAACACGATTACTAATGGCTACCCACTAAGTGCCCACCACAGGCCAGACTCGGGTCTGATGCTTTCAGATACACCCTCCATCGAAACCTCGGAACAACCTTTCATGGTTTTGTTCTTGTTTTGCATATGGAGAAACCAAGATCGAGAGGTCAGAGGACCTACCAAAGACCAGAGCAGGTAAATGAACTGGCCAGAACCGGGATCCACACCCGCGTCTGTCGCGCTCTGTCTGTGCTCCTCTCATGACAGCACCAGTGTGGGAACAGCAGCTGCGCGGCCAGGCCCAGCGGCAGGTCAGTCTCCCAGCATGAGCCGGCCCCAGGCCAGCCCGTGTGCGCTCACGCCTGCAGACAGCAGTGCAGCGAGCCGACCTGTGAGCTCCCGGCTCTTAGGACTCGCCAGTCAATGGCAACAGCCTACCTGTGCGTGTGAGGTCAAGACAAGCTGGTGGACAGCTCAATCAGAACAGCACGGCTGGCGACACCGGGAGCCCAGCTCTTGTGGCCACTGACTGTTATCAGTCAGTTCCCCAAGATGCCACAGGCTCATCAAAATGCACAGAAACACGAGAATCAGTACGCAGAATATTTCTAAACATGATGAAACAAAGAGAAATTTACTCAATATGAGCTACGTTTTAGATAAAAATTGAAAAACATGACTGGGGCGGGGAAACACCAGGCCTAAGAAAACAGGAAAAGTAGCGAGAGAAACAGGTCCAAAGACTGTAGTTGATTATAAGCTCAACATAAAGTCGAATTATGACGCGACTAATAAGCAAACCAACCTCAGCACAAAGTCATACGTGAATCTCGTCTAGGACTGTGGAAGACACTAATCCTCCTGCAGCCTGCCCCGGGCCGATCACCTCCTTGCCAGGCAATACCATACCTTGTTCCAGGGAGGAAAGAAACTGCTAACCCACATGGCACCCAAAGAGATGACCAGTCAGAAGGGCTCACCACTTGGGGGATAAAGTAACTAGCTCTGGGGCACCCGGGGGGCGTCCGACTTTGGCTCAGGTCACCATCTCGCCATCCGTGAGTTCGAGCCCCACGTCGGGATCTGTGCTGACAGCTCAGCGTCTAGAGCCCGCTTCGGATTCTGTGTCTCTCTCTCTCTCTGCCCCTCCTTTGCTCGCATGCACATGCTCTCTCTCTCTCAAAAATAAACATTAAAAAACAATTTAAAAAAATAACAAGCTTTGCATATCTTCAAGCTCTTTTATGCTATCATTTATAGTTCCCCAACATAAAATGAGAGCCAATGAGTGAAAACTACAGACCACGTGCAGGCAGTTGAAGCAGGAACTTGTTCAAGATCAGGCTAAATAAAGGTTAGGTTCACTAACACAAGCAATGCCCCATGGCTGGAGGAAGTGTGGCCCGAGCCTGGACGATCCTCTAGGAGAGCGTGAGGAGAAGAAGGCTACACAATCGGATGGCCGTGTTGTTTGATGAACCTCTTCTCAAGCCCAATTGATATAAAAGGCATGGCTTTATCTGGGCTGAAATGGAGCCTCGACGGGAAAACAGAAAGGATTACGCAACCTTCCAGATGTTTACCGGGTTGAACCCCACACAATTCTCCACTCCTCTGGCAAGTCTAGCAAGATAGCAATAAAGGACAAAGAAAAAGAAACAATGCCAGCAAATTTAGGAAAAGACAGAAACTGGAGAAATAATTCAGAAAGTCCAACATCCAAGTAACAACGTAAGTTTTAGAAGAACATGTTATAATCCACAACCACCTGCCTCAACCAAAAAAACCTTTTCTCAGAGTGTAAAGAACAGGAGTTCCCCCCCCCCCCCCAGGCCGTGCACATCCTGTCACACTGGGTGCTGAAACAGACTTCTACGGCACAGTGCGAAGTTCCAGAGCATCAGAGATAAAGACAGTATCTCAACTTTTCTCGTGAGGACAAAACAATCCTGGAAATCAGAATGACATCAGCTTCCTCAACAGCAACTGCAGAAAAGAGCATTCTAAGACATGGAAGGTCGGAAAGATTTATTCATGCTTTCTCAAAAAGCTACTGGAAAATGGGCTCCACCAACACGTGGCAATACGCCAGGAGGGGTGCCTGGCTGGCTCGGTAGGTGGAGTGTGCAACTCTCGATCTTGGGGTTGTGGGATTGAGCCCCGTGTGGGGTATACAGATTACTTAAAAATAAAAAAAAATTTTTTTTGATGCTTTCTGTGCCAAGCACTAAACACTTTTTTAAAAATGTTTATTTAGGGGCGCCTGGGTGGCGCAGTTGGTTAAGCGTCCGACTTCAGCCAGGTCACGATCTCGCGGTCCGTGAGTTCGAGCCCTGCGTCAGGCTCTGGGCTGATGGCTCGGAGCCTGGAGCCTGTTTCCGATTCTGTGTCTCCCTCTCTCTCTGCCCCTCCCCCGTTCATGCTCTGTCTCTCTCTGTCCCAAAAATAAATTAAAAAAAAAAAAAAAAAAAGGTTAAAAAAAAAATGTTTATTTATTTTTGAAGGAGAGAGAGACAGAGTGTGAGCGGGGGAGGGGCGGAGACAGAGAGGGAGACGCAGAATCTGAAGCAGGCTCCGGGCTCTGAGCTGTCGGCACAGAGCCCGACGCGGGGCTCGAACTCACAAGCTGTGAGATCATGACCTGAGCCAAAGTTGGACACCCAAATGACTGAGCCACCCAGGCGCCCCAAAAATAAAATCTTTAAGGGGCACCTGGGTGGCTCAGTCAGTTAAGTGTCCGACTTTGGCTTACATCATCATCTCGAGGTTAGTGAGTTCGACCCCCATGTCGGGCTCTGTGCTGATGGCTTGGAGCCCGGAGCCTGCTTCGGATTCTGTGTCTCCCTCTCTCTCTGCCCCCCCCGACTTGTGCGCAAGTGCGCGCATGCTCTCTCTCTCTCAAAAATAAACATTAAAAAAAATATTTTTTAAGTTAAAAAAGTAAAAAGAAGCATTGAGGTGCTTGGGTGGCTCAATCAGCTGAGCATCCGACGATTCTTGACTTCGACTCCAGTCATGATCCTGGGGTCATGGGACTGAGGTACAGGTCGGGCCCCGTGCTGAGCATGGAGCCTGCTTGGGATTCTCATTCATTCTCTCTCTCTCCCTCCCACCCCCCCCGCCGCCCCTCTCCACTGCTCATGCTCTCTCTAAAAAATAAAAATAAATAAAAATAAAAAGAAAATTATTTTCAAAAAGCATGGCAGTAAGCCATGAGAGGAAGACAGGGAACACATGGAACTACGGATCCCACACACCGAGAAACAAAGACGAACCTCAGAAGAAAAGCAACGGGGGACACCTGCCCGGAGGAGCCAGCCCGGAGTGAGGCACGAGGCAGAGGGCTCTGAAAAGGATGCGTCCAAACAGGAGATGTGTGTGCAGGATCTATGTGACCACGCAGAGACGAACTGTACTGATGAAGTCAGAGCCCTAGGGAATAATGGACTCAAACACACCTATCTTTATACCGATTTTAAGCAACGTTGTGCTGTAACTATGCTGGAAGACGAGGGAGGGAAAGAAGCTATGCACGTGCAAGGTGAATCTTCACCCTCACTGTTAGAAGTCAGCCGGTTTTGGGGCGCCTGGGTGGCTCAGTCGGTTAAGTCTCTGACTTCGACTCAGGTCGTGATCTCACTGTTCATGGGTTCGAGTCCCACACTGGGCTTCTGTGCTGACAGCTCGGAGCCTGGAGACTGCTTCCCATTCTGCGTCTCCCCTCTCTCTCTCCACCCCTTCCCCACTCATGCTGTGTCTCTCGTCTCTCAAAAAATGAATCAACGACAAGGTGCCTGGGTGGCTCAGCCGGTTGAGCATCTGAATTCGGCTCGGGTCATGATCTCCCAGTTCGTGAGTTTGAGCCCCGCGTCGGGCTCTGTGCTGCCAGCTCAGAGCCTGGGGCGTGTTCCAGATTCTGTGTCTCCCTCTCTCTGCCCCTCCTCTGCTCCCGCTCTGTCTCTCTCAGAAAATAAACATTAAAAAAAATGAATAAATGCCAAAAAAACACAAAAGTCAGCCAGATTAGAGAAACAGCTCCCTACAGGCACACAACTTAAAACCTGAAAGGAGGTAACTGTGCGAGAACAGCTAAGTGATGAAGGTACCAGCTACAGCCCCTGGTTAAGCAACTGAGGGACGAGGAAGGGAGAAGCCAGTAGAGACGGAGGAGACGACTGTCACTTCTTGTTGTGAACCATGCACCTACGCGAACCACGCACGCGTACAGGATGGAACACTACGAGAGGAAGGCAGACTGACGGCACTGGTGCCACGCCTGGCACTCAGCGAGAGCTCCGTGACGTCACCTCAGTCTGAGGTCGGACGCTGCGGAAGAGGAGCTCGCCTGCCGGGGGTCGGGGTGGGGGGGCGGCAAGTAGGAGGCGGCCGCACACACTCACGAGTCTGAATACGAAACCCGAGCAAACGAAGAAACAGGACCAGCCGACCGACCAAAGCAGCCAACGGCAAGAACCACAGCGGCACCTTCTCCCAGGTGCCCCATCAGGTCTCTCTTCCACCCCAGCCTTTCTGCCATCAGCGTGTGAACCCACTCCAGGGCCCCGGGACACCCAGGCTGCCACATCTGGCCTGCCACCTGTTTTTATACAGCCTCTGAGCAAAGAATGATTTTCCTGTTTTTTTACTGGGGGAGGGGGGAACCAGAAGCATGACATTCTAGGACTTGTGAAAATTCTCTGCAATTCATGTAAGTTTTCCTGAAACGCAGCCACACCGCTCATTTGCATACGGTCTCTGGCTGCTGTCACGCTGTGAAGGCAGTGCTGAGTGGGACAGATGTCTGCGCCGCTCCTCTGCTTTCCAGATCACAATGACACAGTCACCAGTCAACGGTGCTTTGAGTGCCACGTGTGGAACCGTGACACTGTATTTTCTTATCACCCGTGCGTCCCCACAACGTCCAAACAAGACAAGAGGAAGTGGACTTCGCCTGCCGAGCTCCTAAGGCACAGCAGGACGAGGACCCCTTCGTCATGAGATCTGCTGGCAAAGCCCTGTGTTCGTTGTGCCACCGCACCACACCTGTGCTAGGAGAACACAATCGACGTCCACATTTCCAGAACAGGCGGTCACCACAGTATTGCTCATGCACAGGAAGGCAGCATCAGAAAAACTTAAAATTTTTAAATGCTAACCATTTCGGATGGATAGCTCTTATTATTATTATTATTATTATTTGCTTACTTAATTTTGAGAGACAGAGAGAGAAAGAGAGAGAGGGAGGGAGGGAGGGAGGGAGGGAAGATGAGCGGGGTAGGGGAAGACAGGGGGACAGAGGATCCGAAAAGAGCTTTGTGCTAATAGCAGAGAGCCCAACGCAGGGCTTGAACTCACAAGCCAGTAGATCATGACCTGAGCCAAAGTCAGACGCTTAACTGAGTCACTCAAGTGGCCCAGAAAAATAAAAAAAAAAATTTTTTAATGTTTATTCTTGAGAGAGAGAGAGAGAGAGAGAGAGGAGAGGAGAGATGTGAGTGGGCGAGGAGCGAAGAGAGAGGGAGACACAGAATCCAAAGCAGGTTCCAGGCTCCGAGCTGTCAGCACAGAGCCCAACATGGGGCTCGAACTCACAAACTGTAAGATCATGACATAAGTCAAAGTCAGCCGCTTAACCAGCTAAGCCACCCAGGTGCTCCAAAACTTAAACATTAAAAAAAAATTTTTTTTTTAAATTTATTTTTGAGAGACAGAGAGAGATAGAGCATGAGTGGGGGAGGAGCAGAGAGAGAAAGAGACACAGAATCTGAAGCAGGCTCCAGGCTCTGAGCTGTCGGCCCAGAGCCCGACACGGGCTCAAGCTCACGGACCACGAGATCTTGACCTGAGCCAAAGTCGGCCGCTTAACCGACTGAGCCACCCGGCCGCCCCAGAACTCCAACCTTTGAAATGGAAAATCTCGTAACAGAATTCCTTCACAAAAATAAAAACGGAAAAGGAAACTCCAAGCAAAGCTGGTCTCCGAGTGGCCTGTCAGCCAAGCGCGAGGAGGCCAGTGATGGTTTTCCTTGGATTCTGGCGGAGTTCACGGGCACCACCGATACAGCTCAGCTGGTGTTTACTGGAGGAGTCTGAGATGGTGACGAAAAGCCTCTCGGGACGGCCCGCGTGGAACCACCACAGGAGAGTGTTTTCGGAGAAGCTGAGTGAAGATGAAGTCCCTACAACACAGCGGATCCGTGTCCCAGCTGATGGCGGTAAAATTACGTGTAGAGCAAAACACAGCTTCGTGGGGCAAACTTACACACCTGGGAAAATGTAATGTTTAAGGCTCACGGTTATTTCTTTTTACTTTCATCAGCAGGTACTTCGAGAGGTTTTTAAAATGCCTCATGTGTTACTGAGCCAGTAATGTCAACAGGAGCCTCATGTACTTGTGGAGACTTAACCGCCATTAGACCCTGACCTGTCCTGTCACACAGCAAGCAGCTCATCACGGGTTAATGGGGTTTTTCTTTTTGCAACTTCTTGAGCTCAGGGCCAAGACTGAAATTTCCCTGAATGAGAAAAACAAGCCTCAACCACTACTAATGAACACCGAATGGCTCTGGAAACTGGCCTGTGGCTGCAATCTTGATGTTTCTTAATCAATTCAACCTACAACTATAAGGCTAACCAGCCCGGATCTGCAAAGTCTCCACTGTGGTTAAAAAAAAGTCATTTTAGCACCAGCTTTCAGGAGCGAAAAGAAGGGAGATCCCTGTTCTCACACAAGTTTACAGCGGGTACGTTTTCTGCGCTCAAACTGCAGTTAAACAGCATTTTTCAGACCTTAACACAAACGTGAAGGAAGCTTTCCTGCTGCAAAATCCATACAGCTATACACTTGAGGAAGTTTTTCCTGTGAACGGGAAGCGCTTAATCTACGATGTAACAGAATCTAACAGAATTCCACAGGTGCTCTCCGAGTGAGGACGAGTGAGGACGCTATGTACCTGCGGACTAGTATCGGAGTGTGGCAGGAGCTATCTGTGTAAAAGGACATTTCCGAGGATGAAACATGTAAATCTCGTTACAGATCAGCATTAACAGATTAGATGAAGACGTGCGGTAGAGTCTGAGAGGGGAACCGTGGCTCTGAACACCATTTCGGTGAAAATGTTATCCCCTCCGCAAAGAGAATCCCGTCCTTCCCATCAGCAGATCGGTATTACAGAAAACGGAACTCCAATATTTTTCTATTTTTAATTCCATCAGTAAGATCTGTGAAAATCTGCTCTCTTATTATACAAACACTTTATAATATCCTCTTCTTTGCCTCTTGGTCTACAAAACCTACGATATTTCCTCTCTGGGCCTCGCAACCCCTGGTCTAAAGAACCCTATACTTACAGCGCTGTTCCTCTTTGGAAATCCTTCTCAGCCACCTGGCACTGATCCTAGGCCTCCTGGAGACTAATGAGTAACTTCTTAAGAGAAGAGTTCACCCGGCATCAGACAGCATCTGATGAGCAGAGGGAGTGAAAAAAGAAATGGGAGGAATACAGCTAACGGTAAGAAGCATTCTATAAGCTGCCACGGCTAAGAGTCTTTGTCAGCAAAGAAAAACAAAATTAAAAAAGAGAGTGAGAAAGAGAGGCAGACAGTCTTTAAAATGCTACCGTGAGAAATGGCTCTAAATTTTAGCTCTTACCACTAAATAATGAATGATACCTACCATCTAAAAAGTACTAGATACAAAGTAGAAGTCAAAACTCCTTGCTCCTGGCATGTTTAAATCTGCTCGAAGAGAAAAAATAATCCTAAAATAATTTAATGAGATGTTCTAAGAGTTCACAAAGGAGTGGCCACAGAGGAACTGGAACAACACAGAAAAGTTTGACAAAAAAGGTAGAAAGAGAGTGGAGCCCTAGAAAAAGGGGGATCAAATACACAGACTAATAGTAAAACCATATGATGGGGGACGGACAGAACGGGTGAAGGAGGTTAAAAGGTACAGATTTCAAGTTATAAAATAAGTAAGTCACGAGATGTAAGGTACAGCATGGTGGCTACAGTTAATAATCCTGTATTATAGATTTGAAAGCTGCTACATGAGATCTTAAAAGTTCCCATTACAAGAAAAACATGTAACTGTGTGGTGACAGAAGTCAACTAAGCTAACTGTGGCGATCATTTCACTATGTACACAAATACCAAGTCATCACGTTGTACGCCTAAAACTCACATTATATGTTAATTATATCTCAATTTTTAACAGGCTAGTATGTGTAGTATTATAGAAACACTTCCAGAAATCATTCTTGAAACTCTGGTATCACAATAGAAAAGTAGATGATTGTTACAATTTACAAACAGACAAGGGTCCAATAAACATAAAAAAGATGTCCAGCCTCTAAAATAACCAGCTGGATTCAAGCTGGAGGGCTCCGTGGGTCCTAAAACTAGTGCCCTCTTCCTGTCACCCCCAGCTCTGAACCAGCTGCTGAAAAAGGCAAAACGATGGGGCGCCTGGGTGGCTCAGTCGGTTGAGCGGCCGACTTCAGCTCAGGTCACGATCTCACGGTCCGTGAGTTCGAGCCCCGCGTCGGGCTCTGGGCTGATGGCTCAGAGCCTGGAGCCTGCTTCCGATTCTGTGTCTCCCTCTCTCTCTGCCCCTCCCCCATTCATGCTTTGTCTCTCTCTGTCTCAAAAATAAATAAACGTTAAAAAAATAATAATAAAAAATAAAAAAATAAAAAATGAAAAATGAAAAAGGCAAAACGACAGCTCCCGTGCGTCACAAATGATCTTTTTTATTGTGAATCGGCCTGATGGTCGGACCACAGCTTGTTAAACTACATGGCCCTGACCTTCTCAAATCTGAACTCTCGACACGGGCTGAATTCTTCCTGCGGTCAGAAGCCGAAAAGACTTTACCCACAAGGTCAGAATGTAGCCCCAGGCAGAGAAAGAGAAGGGCTGGGCCCCAGAACACACTCCCTCCCCTTAAGAAAAAAAAGCCTGAGGAGAAAAGGTGCCCAGAGGTGAATGAATACTTAGGAGAGAATCCTCTCCATGAGGATTTTTACAGAATAATATGGGGGGAAAGCTGGAGAAATAAGAACCCTAAATATCAGGCCCAGGAGTTGCAGCTTCACTGTGTAAGCACAGAGGGAGGCCGGAGGTTGGAGGAGGGTCATTCAGGAGGGGCTGAAGGAAAGACAGCCCTGGGGATCAGGGGCAGAGACCCTGCTACAACAGAGTAACTACACTGTCTCCTGAGATGACGAAGCCTGAAACGCAGCCAATGAAATGGTTATGCCCACCTGCTCCTCAAGACACAATGGAGCAAGGGGTGTCTGGGTGGCTCCGTCGGTCGAGCGTCCGACTTCGGCTCAGGTCATGATCTCACACTGTGAGTCGGAGCCCCGAGTCGGGCTCTGTGCTGACAGCGCGGAGCCTGGAGCCTGCTGCAGATTCTGTGTTTCCCTCTCTCTCTACTCTTCCCCCGCTCATGCCCTGTCTCTCTCTGTCTCTCAAAAATAAATAAACGTTAAACAAAAGCTCTTTTAAAAAAAATACAATGGAGCAAATGAAAATGGATTAAAAATATGTCATGTCCCCCAAAAGACCCTACTGGGCCATTTTCTGAAGTGCCAACTGAGCAAAAAGTCAAATATGCCAAGTCAACCTCTGGTCTTTAATAAAAACTTTCAGTGAAGAGTTCCAAAATGACAGTAATTAGGACTCACAAGGAGTCAGACGGCTGAGTAAAAACCAGAGATGTCCTGTGGCTGGTGTAAAATAAAAACAAAATAATCTCAAATTCTCTCTCTCTCTCTCTCTCTCTCTCACACTCTCTCTCTCTCTCTCTCTCTCTCTCTCTCTCACACACACACACACACACTCTCTCTCTCTCTCTCTCTCTCCCTCCCTCCCTCCCTCCCTCCCTCTCTCGCAGGTAATGTGGGAGCAGCAGCTGGGCATCTACGAGCAGTCTTTCTCTGAGTGCTACTCCAGCTTGCTAGGCCTGGCTGCTCCTTGGGGCCCAGATTAACCCCCCCTAGGAAACTAGGAATCCCATGGGTACTGCACATTCCAAAACATACCAGAGCAAACTACAAAGGCTGCTATTTAACTTCCTAAAAACACCCCAGTGCCACAGAACCACACTGTACCTGGCCTAGCCCTGGGTGTTCTAGGCTCCAGGGTCTCCCAACAGAACACTGCTCTCCTTGATGCAACTCACGGAAGAAAACGCCTGATGATCTCAATGGTCTTACCTTTCAAACCAAGTTTAAAAATTAAAAGAAAGGTTTTCTTCTCTGTGGCTCCTTGCCCATTACAGGTTATCCTGGTAACAGTTGTCTTCAAATTTACTGCATCAGCAGATTAGCAGGAGTAAAGTGGGACGTGGAAGCAAAACAGAAGCTCTTCTGTAAAGAAAAAAAGCATATGATCACAGCGTGTTCTGTCTGGGTCTGATGACAGCTGTCAGTAAAGATACTGTTTCAGGGTCCTGATTCACATAGAACTACACCTCAGAAAATTGAAAAGTTCTAGTTAACTGCAATTTTTCTGTGGGAAAACAGGGGAAAAAGGCACTGTCGTCCCCCTGCCTCAGCTTTTAACCTACACTAAACAATAACCCAGAAATAGAGACACCGTAATATCACCATCTGTGAACAAATAACAAAGAACGTATGTATTATCGTCATCTTATGAAAACATCAATAATATTCTTATCCAACACAGAGCTAAGTAATGGTACCATACTTTAAAATACTGAAAGCAAATTCGGGGGTGGCTGGGTGACTCAGTTGGTTAAGTGTGTGACTTGGTTGCAGCTTAGGTCACCATCTCAGTTTCGTGACTTCTAGCCCTGCGATGAGCCCTGTGCAGAGCCTCCTTGGGGTTCTCTCATCTTCTCTCTCTCTCTCTCTCTCTCTCTCTCTCTCTCTCTCTTCTCCCTCCCTCCCTCCCTCCCTCCCTCTCTCTACTCCTTCCCTGCTCACGCTCTCTCTCAAAATAAATAAATAAACTTAAAAATATAGTAATAAAATTAAATAATAAAAATAATAATAAAATAAGAATTTTAAAGATTTTCAAAGTATCTCCCTCTAAATGCCCTCAAGTAGCCCCATGTAATACGTTAAAACATAATGTTTACTAGGAAATGTAAGCAGAATATTGAAGTCACTGAAGTACTAGCTAGACAGCCAAATTCTAATGTCAGTGAATCAAATACTACACGTGAAAGGACTATAAACTGTCTTCCAAGGCACTTCATTTATAACTTAACGCTGCAGGAAAAAAAGACTCAAACTATGGACAATATGCTAATGAGAGATCTTGTAAGAATGCAGTCTACAAGGCATTTCACAAAAAATGCTGTTCACGTGATAACCTTTCTTCCATAAAACACACTACACTTAGGTCAATGTTTTCCATCAAGTAATAAATAGAAACAATGCTAACTGCTTGATAAAATGAATCAAACAAAACAGTAACAAACCCAGGTTAAAATGAAAAGAACATAAAAATCTGATGTACTTATGTGCTCCACAGGATTTGTGTGCGCACGCGTGCGCGCACACACACACACACACACACACACACACACACTCTTTAGCGTTTGATTTGAGTGGCTGCAGGACCCTCAAAACTAATCCGCAATCATCTTTTCCAGGAGCCAAGACCACCCACCTCTCCTGCTTGTGGGCGGATCACAGGCTCCCAGCAGAGCTGGACAACCTGCCGGCCTCACCCTGCCCCACACACCCATTCAGGAAGCCAAAAGAAAAATCCCGCTGTCAAAGGTACTCCCGAGCAGTATGAACCTGAGTGCTTAGTAAACAGGAACAAGTATGCCGAGGCTTAATCCACTTTTCTGGAATAATTGCTCCTACTCCTTTCACTTAGGCTAATTAGGAAAGGGAGTGGGTCTATGCTACTGATGGCAAGAAATACAGTTGGTTATTCTAAGGAGGGAGAATATGAGAAACAGGACCAGACGATGGAAGACAGAACGGGCCAGTGTCCGAGTGGAGCAGCGGAACTCTGAGTAAAGAGCATATACTGAATACACGTCGAAATGCCTCTAGATCGACAGTAAAAAGACTACCTGGGTTGTTTTGCCTGGTTTTTCAAAGGCAGAATCTACAAGGACCAGGAGAAGGCAACAGAATTGGAGGGGTGCTGGAAGGGAGCAGGAGGAGTGCTGCCTGAAGAAATTATTCCCTGAATACTCAGATCCCTAAACATCCTCACCCTCTGTCCCACCCCTGCCAGCCCCAGGAGGCAGGCCTCTGAACTGGGAGACCCTGGTTCAGCTGGGTCACACAGCTGGGGGCAGCTGGGGACAGCTTGCCACCCTGACAACAGAAAGGCTGTGGGAACTGCAGAACAAATGCGGAGACACAGGCACGCCCCACCGCCCACCCCAGCCCCAGCCAGATTCTCTTACTGGGCGCCAACAGTCTTCGGAGCTAACGGAACTTGGGGAAAAAAAAAGAAAAACCTGAAAGCACCAAGACAGTGGGCACTTCCCAACCAAGGAGCGCCACTAGTCGCTGTGCTGGAAAGTTCGTAGCCAACGCACCCCTCTTGTGATGGGAGCCTCCAATCTACTACTATTAAAACCAAATGTTTTTTAAAAACCCTTTTTATCGCAAATTTGCAGGACAGTTACAAGAGCAGTACGAGAAACTCTCAGCGAGCCTCCACTAGTCTCACAAGCGACCACGGGGTCACTTTTGCTTGAACGCTCCACTCCCTCTCTGCGAACATCCCAAATGTTTGAGACCTTTCCACAAAGGTTTCGTGGACCTTTCCGCAAACACGCCACTGTGTGTTTCCTAAGAACGAGGATAGTGAGTAACACAAACACAGTACACATGTCACAGTCAAGAACACAGTACCTGTTGACTATGGAGTAAACAGTTCACTTTCTAATCCTGCCAATGGTTTTATGATGTCGTTCGTAGCCATCTTCCCTCCCCTCCACTCAGGATCCCATGTCACATTTCCTTCCACTCCTGTCTGAAACAGCTCGCCAGCATTTCTTAGTCTTTCATTTTTTGATCTTTTTGAAGACTACAGGGTATGCATTTCTGGCGGGAATGAATGAAGTTTTGTTTTTCCCAGAGTATCACATAAGGCAGATGTCAACCTGTCCCTTTACTGGTGACCACTCTGATCACCTGGTTAAGACGATATGTGCCATATTTCTCCACTGTAAAATAACTGTTTTCTCCCAAGTAACCAATTGGTAAGTAATCTGTGGGAAGATATTTTGAGATTATGTCCTTAAAACATTCACGCAGTAGTTTTACTACCCACTGGCAATCTTTGTCTGAATCAACTGTTACTCTGATGGTTATAAAGCGGTGTTTTCTTGAAAGTCTATCATTCCTTCATCAGATGACATTCTAACTTCAGGAAGGTGGGCCTCTTTCTCCCCACTCATCTTTATTCTGTTAACAGTGTGGACTCATAGGTTCTTATTTTACTTATTAATGTCATTATCCACTCTGATACTCAAGTTGTCCCAGATTCAGCCAGTGAGAATCCCTTCAAGCAGACTCCCGTGTGCTTTCCACGCTTTTTGAGCACTTCCTTATTTCCTGGCTTAACAACATGTTCGAGATTCATCCTGAACGTTCTCTGCCCCAGCTCTAAAACCATCCATCTTCCAAGGAGCCCTGGTTCTTTTAGTGGAGAATGTAATGCAGAAATGAAGATCTGAGAGCCAAGGACAAAGCTGGGAAAGACGGTGATTCCATATTGTTCAACTGTGTGTGCTATGTGTATCCCTGACTTTTAAATATGAAGGAAAACCAAAGATCGCCAGATATCTCAGGAAATCCTCTAGCATGAAAAGTCAAGGGCAAAACAGCAGAAAAATACAAGCTGGAGTAAAGACTATACAAGGAAGAGAGAATATAAAAAAAAAAATTGTATCCTCAGATGGATAATACATCCATTGGGAAAAAAAAAAAAAAACCCACAGGATACTATTTAAAAGGGCACAGAGAATAATTAACAGACTAATACAGAAGGAAAATGATTTCTGACCCGGGAGTCTATACTCAGCCAAACTATCAACCAAGAGTACACAGAAACACAAGTCAAAAGATCTACCTCCTACACGATTTATTCACAGAAAGCTACCGTGCAGAGACTGTGCTCCACTGACACAAGAGGGACAGCCATAAAGAAGACAACACAGAATACAAGAACAAGAGAGTCAATGCAGGAGAGAGGCAGAGAGAATCCCTGGGATCCTGGCAGACAACTGTGCTCCCTGCAGGGAGGGCAAGCAGGGCAGGCTGGAGCGGGGAAAGATTTCCTCGAAAAGATAAAGCTAATGGAATACGTGCTCAACACGTAACTGACTAAAAGTCTGAGGCTCAAACAGTGCATTAATAGCTTCTTAGAAAAGTGATGGTGGGGCATCTGGGTGGCTCAGTCGGTTGAGCGTACAACTCTTGATTTTGGCTCAGGTCATGATTGCAGGGTCATGGGAGGCGGGAGCCTACTTAAGATATTCTCTCTCTCTCTCTCCTTCTACCCCTTCTCCGCAGTTTGTGCACTCACACTCTCTCTCAAAAAATAAAAAATAAAAAAGTGATGGGTGCCTGGCTGGTTCAGTTGGTACAGCATGTGACTCTTGATCCTGGGGTTGTGAGTTGAAGTCCCACGCTGAGTGGAGAGATTACATATAAACAAACAAACAGGGGCCCCTGGGTGGCTCAGCCAGTTAAGCATCTGACTTCGGCTCAGGTATTGATCTCACAGCTGGTGGGTTTGAGCCCCGCATCATCAGGCTCTGTGCTGACAGCTTGGAGCCTGGAGCCTGCTTTGGATTCTTTATCTCCCTCTTTCTCTGCCTCTTCCCCACTCACTCTGTCTCTCCGTCTCTTAAAAATAAATAAACATGAAAAAAAAAAAAAAACAAACATAAAATTTTAGAGGGGGAAGTGATACTATTTCTGGGAAAACCAAAAAATTTTTAGGAAAGGAAAAATATTTGTAATTTACCACTTAACATTCATTAAAGAGCACACAGGGTCATAATGATAAAACTAATTACTGATTTAACCAAAACTGTAATAAAATTATCAAGGAAAGATGGAGAAGACAGACTGTGGGGAGGGGAGAGGAGAAAGCTAATCCTTATTCCGTATCTTTTCACAGCAGGAAATCAATAGATATGCTTAAAACCAAAAACAAATTAGCATACAAGTAAGCAAATATGAACTCTTCAAATATGTTCTTCAGACATATGGAGGTAAATACATTTTTTAATTGGCCAGAAGAATTCAAAGAACTACAAGCTGCCTTCAGGAAAAGGGAAAAGAGGGTGGGGAGGCTAAAGAAAGCTGTTTTTCTTATCCAACCTCCCAGAACTAGCTCACTCTTAACTGTGGATGTGTAAAACACTGACAAAAAAAATTTTTTAATAAATTTTTAAGAAGAATGCTTAACTGGGAAAAGCTTTTAAATGTTGAGACCAGAGAGCTTTAACAACAGCAACTCACTAGCTATGAAACTAAGTCCTCTAACCTGAGTACCCATTTCTTCATCTATGAAATAACGAGTTGGACTAATAAACTCTAAATGTTCTTCCTGCTTCAGTAATTTATGAATCTGCTATAAAAACAAAGTAATCTAGCTTTAAATATGGTGCCAGTGGCAGGGCATCTGACTTCGGCTCAGGTCATGATCTCACGGTTCATGGGTTTGAGCCCTGCGCACCGCCCCCCGTCGGGCTCTGTGCTGACGGCTCGGAGCCTGGAGCCTGCTTCAGATTCTGGGTCTGTCTCTCTCTCTCTCTCTCTCTCTCTCTCTCTCTCTCTCTCTCTCTGTGTGTGTGTGTGTGTGTGTGTGTCCCTCCCCTGCTCATGCACTGTCTCTCTCTCTCTCTCTCAAAAACAAATAAACATTAAAAAAAAAGATTAAAGGGGCGCCTGGGTGGCGTAGTCGGTTAAGCGTCCGACTTCAGCCAGGTCACGATCTCGCGGTCCGTGAGTTCGAGCCCTGCATCAGGCTCTGGGCTGATGGCTCAGAGCCTGGAGCCTGTTTCCGATTCTGTGTCTCCCTCTCTCTCTGCCCCTCCCCCGTTCATGCTCTGTCTCTCTCTGTCCCAAAAATAAATAAAAAACGTTGAAAAAAAAAATTAAAAAAAAAAGATTAAAGATACACACACGAAGGTGGAATCCACGAGGATGATGACAGGTACTTCCTTCTCAAAAAGGGGCAACTCTCCCCAGGTGTTTAACTTATAGGGACCCCCAAGGTTTACATCGTAAGTAAAGGGCGAAGATGAGAAGGGCCTGGCCAAAGTGCTCTTGAGAGTACGGAGGCGCGGGAACAACAGCACAGTGTTGCGGGGCTGAAGGAGGAAAAGCAGGGATTTGCCAGTGACCACTACAACGTGCACTCTAACGGCTGACGTCCTGGTCTAGTGAGGCCACTGCACAATACCACACTGGGCGGCTGATAACAACAGAAATTTAGTTCTTACAGTTCTAGACGCTGGGAAAGCCCAAGATCTCAGCGTCTGGTGAGGACCCGCTTCACGGTTCACAGACAGTGGTCTTGTTTGCTGTGTACTCGCTCAGCAGCAGGGGGGCAGCAAAACTCCGGGGTGGGCTTTTAAACCCCCTTCATAAAGGCTCCACCCGCATGGTCTAACCACCTCCCAACAGCATCACACCGAGGATGTGTGAGGATGAGATTTCAACACACGGACCTTGAGGGGGGACACCGACTTTCAGTCTATAGAAATTGGTATCGTTAGATTCTTCTCTCAGAGGAAATGGATCCAGAGGGCCCCCTTCAAAACAGGAAACCAAGATTTAAGAAAGAGATAATACACTTTTATATTTATTTTTGCCAACCATTCTTTGAAGGAGCCACATTTTCTTCAACAGCCAATGGCTCTATCGCTGAGCATCTCCTCTTTTCTTCTTAAATTTTTTTTTATCGTTTTGTATTTATTTATTTTTGAGACAGAGAGAGACAGAGCATGAACAGGGCAGGGGCAGAGAGAGGGAGACACAGAATCGGAAGCAGGCTCCAGGCTCTGAGCCATCAGCCCAGAGCCCGACGCGGGGCTCGAACTCACGGACCGCGAGATCGCGACCTGAGCTGAAGTCGGACGCTTTAACCGACTGAGCCACCCAGGCACCCCGAGCATCTCCTCTTTTCAGTACTACTGACTCTGACCAAGGCCAAGAAGGAGAATTCAAGAACAATATACCTATAAAATTACCAGTCAGAAATGAGGACTGGTTTAGCCTAAGACAGTGAAAAAAACCAGACTCTCGACTCAACAGTGTCTAAATACATACTTGCTTAGTCACAGAATTTGAGAACAGCAACAATGAGCATCTACCCTTACAAATCCTTTGTGCTAGCATTATGCAAGCATTTTCCACTCTCTTAGGTATTAATTCCTATTTTACAGTTGAGGATAATAAGAAAGGATTTACTCCAAATAACCCTTATGTGAACTAGGTTTTGTTTTTTTAAGCTCACCTTAGGAAAAAAGCCAATGAAAATCTCTCTATGCTGTCACGTGAATTTTTAATATAGATTCCAAGATATTCCCCACTGATGCAAATTCACAAGAGGAAGTCACAGCTAATGCAGAACATACGAGAAAGCATTTTCTCCTTATATCCTACGTCACGCACAAACAAAACACCTTCTCAAGTACAGAGAGGCGACCCAGCCCAAAGCCTGATCACATAAAAGCAAGTCACTTGATGACTTCTTAGCAACATCGGGAAGCTCCAAGGTAGGCCAGCTTGATCAGAGTAAAATTTTAACATGGGTCTTCCCCTCACTTCTGTAAGTATTCATTCTCGCACATGTTTTTCAAAACACCCAAGTCCAAAGAGAGGGAGTATAATGAGATGGGAAGACAATCCATCTTTGAGGCCTTGTCCATCATCTTATCCTCAATGCCTAGCACAGTGTGAATAACAATTTTAAAAATCCACAAAAACTTGAATGCAAAAATCATCAAAAATGAACGAACAACTCATAATTGGGAGAAACCACCTAAATAAATAATTTGGATGACTTCAGAGGCATCTTTCTTTCTTTCTTTTTCTTAATATATAATTATTTAACCCATGACTCCAGTCTTGTGGTGGTCTTAGTGCAACAATTAAGTGTGGGTTTTTTGTTTTGTTGGTTGGTTGGTTTTTTTGAGAGGGGTGGGGCAGAGAGAGACCAGGACAGAGAGAATTCCAAGCAGGCTCCGCGCTGTCAGCACAGAGTCAGCGCAGAGCCTGATGCAGGGCTCAAACTCACAAACCGTGAAATCCTGACCTGAGCCTAAATCAAGGGTTGGACGCTTAACCGACTGAGCCATGCAGGCACCCCCAAAGGTATCTTTCAACAAAATTTAAAGATATATTTGCATGTAAATATTTATATTTAGTATTTCAATATTTATACTTAAATATACACGTATACATGTAACTCAGCTAATTTCAGAAACGCCAATCATTTTAATACAAGCCGTGGCAAGAATACCAAGGCTTCTAAATCATTAATCATGGGGAACCTGGGTGGCTCATTCGGTTAAGCGTCCGACCCTTGATTCTGGCTCAGGTTAAGATCTCATGGTTTGTAAGATCAAGCTCCATGTCAGGCTCTGCATAGACAGTGAGGAGCCTGCTTGGGATTCTCTCTCTCCCTCTCTCTCTCTGTCCCTCCCCCACTCGCGCGCTCTCTCTCTCTCTCTCTCTCTCTCCCCAAATAAACTTAAAAACAATCATTAATCAGAAATCACCATACCAAGAACGCAAAAAAAAAAAAAGTCTTTATTTATTAAAGTATAAAACATCCACAGTAAATCCATACTATCACTTTTTAAAAACACAATCACATATGTAAAGTACTTTAGGTAAAAACTTTGGCACCTGATTAGATTACATCATCGTCTGGCTATGCACCTTATGGGATACTCAAATCACTGCAGTCATGCATGAAGCCAACCCAATCTAAGTTGCTATTAAAATGGAGCCAAGTCATAAATTAGTAAATTAGCATCCAAAGGAAAGCCCAGAGAACCAACTCTGCCTATAAGATGAGAGCAATGGTATGCAAGGCGACACGATCTCAATCGCCAGCAAGTGGCTCAGCCATGATAAACCATCAAGTTTAATTTGATGTAAAAGCTGAGATTTCCATAATCCAGGCAGGATACAACGGCAAGAAAGACATCAAAACTTTTTGCAGGACATCTTGGTAACCAAGTGACTAGTAAGTTAAACAAAAGTACAGAGATTGGAAAATGTGCTAAGCACCATGAAAGTGGAAGAATTTGTCCACTGAGAACTCAACCCAAGAATGGGATTGTCTCTCTCCCTCTCTCTGCCCCACCCAGGTGCGCACACTCACGTGTGTCTGTCTCTAACTAAATAAACATTTTAAAAAGTTCAACTAGATTGTCTCTGTGACTGTAAATAATTTAGCACAGCGTATAAATGATCTTCATTAGAACTGCGGCAACGTAACTAAAACCACACCTCCCTCCAAATCACGGCAAGGTACTTCGGCCGGAGGATGCGCAGAGGCCATACTGTATGCCCCACACCACCAAACAATGGGGAAGACTTAAAAGAGAACACAGATTTGGTTCCGTCAACCTCTGGGCAAGAATTCATCTCTCTAAACTTACCTTATCTGTAAAATGAGAAGATCAGACTAAACTACCCCTTATGATGCTTCAAATCCTAACCTTATAGAAAATGAAATATAAAATCTAAGTGAAACCAGGAGATTCAACGAGATGAAGAAAAAGGAACCAATGAGTAACCACAGTCAAACTCTTAAGAAATTCAGTAAATTTCAGCAAGATCTTAAAGTATAGAGTCCCGGTAACAGAATTTATAGAGTTGTACAGTATCACTGTATTCTGCTAGGAAACTGATTTGGTCTGTGTCCAGTATTTTCGTTTTGCTTTAAGTCCACATATGGACACACCATCTCCAAGGAAGGCCAAACTGCAGAAAGGTCAGGGGAACAGAGGGCTCACAAAGGTACGTACGGTCCCTTTCTCCCATAAAAAGTGGACCAAGAAACTCTTCCTCCTACGTCAGGTTATAATCCCCACTGCTACCTTCAGCGTTCTCCAACAGTACCATAGGCCTGCTTTGTCAAGGACCCAAACCCAGTACAACTCGATGCCCCTTTGACAGGAGTTGTGGTTATTTTTAGGTGTCATAAGGTAAACTGGAGTATGAATTCATCCACGAAGCTTGTAAGATACCCCACACCCACCCTTCCTGTGGTATACAACCCAGTACATACATAAAACAGGACAGGGTCCTCCGAAAAGAATCTTGACAGGTATCTGGAGAATAGGATTTAGATTCACAACTTGCATGAAATGAGTTAATAGGGCAGAAGCTCGAGGCAGAATGAAAACCTTAACACAGCTCTTCTAAGGCACATGTGCAAATAGCTTCTGTGGCCTGTACCAGACCTCATATTTTTCTCCATCCTTAAGAAGGGGGGAAAAACCCCTCTCAAAGAGTTTGATTTATAGCACGGTAGGAAAAAACAAAACCAAATCCTTCTTTCTCACAGAGTAAAACGTTTTACCTGACAGACTTTCCTCTGTATCGCAGTTGCTTTCGCTAGGCCACCACCGATGACCGTTTAGTTTTCATTTTTCTTATTATGAAACAACGCCGGGGTTCCCAGGAGTGGAGCTGTCGGATCAAACGCGTGTTTCTAACTAGACGCACACGGGCAAACGGCTCCCCGGAGGCCGTGCCATCCGAAGTGCCACCAGCAATGCAGGCGCGCCGTGTCCCCACACGCTGGCCCTTACGCGCACCGTTCGTACGTCCGAGAGCCATTTACACTCCACTCTCCAGCCAACTGTCTGTTTACATCCTCTGTCCGTGTTTCTACCGGGGCCGGCCTTCTCCGTGGCTTGTAGTGGTGACTTACAAGGCAGAAAACGAGCCCTCTGTCCGACCGCGTTCCAATCTCTTCAACTCACTCCGATCTGCTGTCTATCTGTGCCACTCAACTGAAACTGCTCTTTCCAGCCACCAGTGACCTCCAGATGGGGCTGAGTCCAAATGCAACTCCTTCTGTCCTCATCTTGAACTCGCCCTCGGCAGCTTTCAATACAGCTGACCAGCAGCCCCCCTCCTCATTAGAACATTCTCCTCACTCGCCTTCTTTGGTATTAGGCTCCCGGTTTCCTCCCTGGCTTCTTCAGTCTCCCTAGCCGGGGCTCCCCTCCTCCCCTCCCTTCCCCTCCCTTCCCCTCCCTTCCCCTCCCTTCCCCTCCCTTCCCCTCCCACACGACCGACCCGCGGTGCAGGCCGCAGGGTCCGGGCGGTGCCCGCTACCTACTACGCTCTCCCAAGCTGACCTGACCGTATTAGCTGGGGTGTCGGCTCACGCTTGTTCTATTCGCGCTGTCGCCCCAGCGACCGCAACAAGGCCTGGGACACTTTCAAAAAAAAGTCTTGTCGACTAAATGAAGCCATTTCAGTGGGTTTTTAAAAGGCCTCTACAGACACAGTTGAGATACAACTTTACACAACTGAAGACCATCTCTGCACTTCAAACGCAGGCACCCAACTGCGGGCCGACATTCCCCGTCGGATGGCTCAAGCACCCCAAAGTCAGTGTCTCCAAAACTGCCTGTCCACCATACACCAACACTGACCGCCCATCAATCCTTTCCGTCCCCGTGTCTTCTCCGTGTCAGGAAAGGCACGCCCCAGTTGTAAAAGACAGAGCCCGGAAACCACCCTGGCTCTTCTCTTCCCTCCCAATCCTATTCATCCAATTCCGTCTTCTGAGTACCTCCCCGCCTCCATTTTCTGCCACCACCGCCCCCCTCCCCCAGGAGAAGAGAAACAGCTTCCTGATCCATCTCCCTGGGTCTCCTCTGGACCGTCTAAGCCACTGTTGATTTGGGTTCCTCGTCAGCGTCCCCTGCCACTCCGTGCGAGGCATGGTAACAATAATTCTGATCCATGTGGTCCACTACAGGAGCCACGTGAGGCTTCTGAGCACTTGAAATCTAGATGGTTTGACGGAGGTGTGCTGTAAGCATAAAATGCACACTTGATTTCAAAGGCGTGGTACAAAAGACAGAAATGAAAATATCTCATTGATAATTTTTATGCTGACTGCATATTGAAAAAAGTTAAGATTCCATATGTAGCTTGCATTATATCCTATTCATTGAGACACTGTCCCGAGCATTTCACTGAGAGCACCAGCACCATGGCCACCTTTTTCTAACCACGTATGACCACAGCATGGCAAGAGCTGAGCCTGGCACGGATCTGGCAGCGAGATGCTTGCCGAACGAATTATGGCCAGCAATCAGTATCATTTATGTGCGCTCACTTAAAAACAAAACATAAAACGTGTAATTCCCACTTGGGAGTTGGATGACACTTGTACGACACACTTGGTATTAAGAAAATTTTCTATGTTTAAAACTTTATTTTTTTAAATGTGCATTTATTTTGAGAAAGAGGGAGAGAACACAAGTAGGGGAGGGGCAGAGAGAGGGAGAGAGAGAATCCCAAGCAGGCTCCATGCTGTCAACGCAGGGCCTGATGCAACGTAGGGCTCGATCGTACGAACCGTGAGCTCATGACCTGAGCTGATATCAAGAGTTGGACGCTCAACCGACTGAGCCACCCAGGTGCCCCTACGTTTAAACTTTAGGTACACACACATCTTAAGAAATAATGACTTACTTCTTTAATGTGCATTCTAATCATGTCGTCATTAATTTTTCTGATTTCTCATGGCCAAAATTTCTGTTAGAAGGGAAAGACAGACTGGGGAAGACTGGAAATTCAAGCTGGCCTAAAAATAACTTGAAGATTATGAGTCATCAACTAGTAAAACACTGGTCATCACAACTCAAAAAATCAGCCACAAGAGAAGGAAGGTTGGCGGACAGCACAAGGCAAAGCAAGCAAGTTAAGGATAAACACGCAAAGTCTAGTTAACCAGAGCCAGACTCGTTTTGTAATTCCCTCTGCAACATTATCAAGCCACGGAGAGGGTGTGGGATACACTCACGTTGACAAGCTTCACAGTCGTATGTTGTCATTCTACAGAAAACACACTCTCAGATGGCCTCACAAACCCAGAAAGTGATAGGGTAGAAAGGACAATCCAAATGATCATTACATTTGAAGTACAGAACAACTGTGACCTGAACGAATTTCAACGTGATTTAGGTTGGAAGCCCTTTAAAAATTTAAATTTGGGTCCTCATTCAGCCTCCACAGACAGATCACAACCAAACAAGCACCCCCAGTGAGAGTATGACAAAGTTTACCCCTCAAACAGAGACATAGCTACCGGCGAACAGGACACAGAACACTGTGGGGACCCCACAAAACCCAGGTCTTCCACAAATAGAGGGCAAGAGGGGGAAAAAAGTGATGAATGGGTAATCTACCATTTTTTTAAAACTGGTAGACTTCATGTGGATCCTGATTTGCCAAAATTAGAACACTGTACCAAAAAATTATACTATGAGACAAGAGGAAATTTCACTCTGGGTATTAGATAACATTAAGCAACTACCGTGTGGGGTTGCTTTCTAGATCTGAGAATTTTGTGGTTATGTTATGTATGATTAAACAGCCAAAGGGAAAAAAAAAGTGTTTTCCTTTGAAAGATAGTACATCTATACTGGCATATTTACACAAGAAACAATATAATTACTTGGGGATTTTCTTCCAAGTAATATGGAAAGAACTAACCATAAAGGGAAAAGTAATAAAGTGAATTACATTCCAAATGACTTCTCCTCCTCAAACGACACAATGGAAAGCCACCAAGCAGGTGAAGACATTCACCACACTTACATCTCCTGAAAAACCCACACCCAACATAAAAGAAATCCCACCAAGTGTCATGCTTGAAAGTATGTCCAAATATTGTGACACTCCTCCTTTCAAAAAAAAAAAAAATGGGAGCCCAACTCCCCTCCCCTTGAAGGCAAGCTGGGACACTTTGATTCTCTTCTAACAAAGAGAACTCGGCAAAATTCAATGCTATGTGACTTCTGAGGTCATAAAAATGATAGCTTCCACTTGGTGCTCTTTCCCTCAAATCATTCTCGGGGGGCTGGTGGGGTGGGGGGAGTCAGTCACCATGTCCTGAGGACAGGACCCACAGGATCCCTGACACCAGCTGACATGAAAAGGAACTGTGGCCTGCCACCGACAGCCAGGACTAACCTGCCAGGCATGTGAATGAGCCACCTTGGGATGGAACTCCCCACCGCAGTCAAGCCTTCAGACTGGGGGCCAAGACACTGCCCAAGTTCACGTCCTACAGAAACTGAGACAATAAAGGTTTTTTTGTTAGGGGAGTCTAGGTGGCTCAGTCAGTTGAGCGTCCGACTTTGGCTCAGGTCACGATTTTGAGTTTTGTGAGTTCAAGCCCCACGTCAGGCTCTGTGCTGTCAGCTTGAGTCTGGAGACTGCTTCAGGTTCTCTGTCTCCCTCTCTCTCTGCCCCTGCCCCACTCCCCCCCCCCTCTCAAAAATGAATAAACATTAAAAATTTAAAGGTTTTTTTGTTGCTATGAGCCACTAAAAGTTTAAGGATAATTTGTTATGCAACAACAGAGAGCTAACACAATAAGAAAAATAATGCAGTGAAAAAAAAAAAAAAAGAACGAAAACTTTAAAATATACTCTTTATAAGAAAGGATATCCCAGGGGGCACCTGGGTGGCTCAGTCAGTTGAGCATCTGACTCTTGAGTGCGGCTCAGGTCACGATCCCATGGTCGGTCGTGGGACTGGGCCCCGCCTCGGGCTCCGTGCTGTATGCCGGACAGCAGTGGAGCCTGCTTGGGATTCTCTCCCTCCCCCCTCTCTGCCCCTCCCCCACTAGTGCACACACGTGCTTGCACTCTAAGTAATAAATACACTTTTAAAAAAAGGTAGAAAAAAAGGAGAGCCAAATGACCAATAAAAGTATGGAAAGGTGCTTGACTTCACTGGTGCAAATTCAAACTCTCCTAAGACATCACTACACAGCTAGGAGCGTAGCTGCAAAGCACAGCATGGACAACGCGAGCTGCGGGAGACGACATGGAGTGAAAGCCTGACACACCGCTGGTGTAACTGCACTTTCACTCGCTACAAGTACTTCGGGAGGTGCAGCCACAGTCGTCCAAAACCAAATAATATGCACACCTCTAAGACCTGGCAATTTTACTCCCAGATACATTCCCCAAAGAAATACATAGATCTGCTCACCCAAAAAAAAAAAAAAAAAAAAAAAAAAAAAAAAAAAAAAAGACACCGTGAATGTTCAGGGTAGCAGTATCGGTAACAGCCCCGAACAGACATCCATCTAGATGTCCGTCAACAGAGTAATTTCATAGAGCAACGAGAACAAATAACAACCGCGTGCAACGACGGATAATCTCACACACAACGCCGAGAGAAAGGACTCAGACACACACTAACGTACCATAAAGTTCTACTCAGTTAAGGAACAAAACGGGGCAGATTAATCAGTTCGGGCAGGCGGGAGGACACCGGTGCTGCGGCAGGGAGGGTACCGACTGGACGGGAACAAAGGGGCATCCGGGGTGCCAACTACCCAGGTGCGTTTCAGCTTGTGGAAACTTCTGATATGAGCACTTTTCTGTCTCTTTAGTCTACTGAACTATAATTCAATAGAGTTTTAAAACAGTGACAATACAGGAGAGAAGTGAGGAAGGGAGTGAGGCAGGAACGGCCTCCAGTGTATGGCTGCTGGCGCTCAGCAGAGGAGGGTTCGTGATACTATTCTATGTTTCGCATGCTAGAACTTTCCCCTCGTAAAAAAGATTTTTAAGTTTCTTAATACAAAAGTAGCTGAACTGCTGGTAAAAGTATAAACTTGCATATTTTTTCTGGTCAGAGACAACAAAAGGTGTTGAATTCTTCACATTCTTTGACCCAATTATTCTACTTCTGTGACTTTATCCTAAGGTGTTTATCCTGAGCAAAAAGTTTGTATGTAACAATGTCCACAGGAGTTTTAAACCGGAAAGAGAAATGTCTACATGCGGAGAACACAGGACACCTCGGGACTACCACGGGACAAATAATCCAAGTCGCTCACAAATACACGGCACCTGGGGCGCCTGGGTGGCTCGGTCAGTTAAGCGTCCGACTTCGGCTCAGGTCACGATCTCGCGGTCCGTGAGTTCGAGCCCCGCGTCAGGCTCTGTGCTGACGGCTCGGAGCCTGGAGCCTGTTTCGGATTCTGTGTCTCCCTCTCTCTGCCCCTCCCCCATTCATGCTCTGTCTCTCTCTGTCTCAAAAATAAATAAACGTTAAAAAAAAATTAAAAAAAAAAAATACACGGCACCTAACTATGCCATGGTAAACAACAACGATCGATTCTGCACCAAGGTTCTTTCATCCATCCAATGAAATACAGTTGTTACAAATGATCTCACGGGGTGCCTGGGGGCTCGGTCGGTTAAGCGTCTGACTTCGCCTCAAGTCATGATCTCGCGGTTCGTGGGTTCAAGCCCCACATGGGGCTCTGTGCTGACAACTCAGAGCCTGGAGCCTGCTTCGGATTCTGGGTCTGTCTGTCTCTCTGTCTCTCTCTCCCCCTCCCCTGCTCACGCTCTGTCTCTCTTTCTCTCAAAGATAAACCAGCATTTAAAAAAAATGATACGATCACCCGAAAAGATGCTCCGCATCGTTATGTCATGAGGGAAATGCAAATTAAAAACAGTGAGACACAACTACACACCTATCAGAATAGTCAAAACCCAAAACAAAGATCCCAAACGCTGGCGTCGCTGTGGAGCAACCGCTGGCAGGAGTGCAAGGTGGTGCAGCTGGTCTGGAGGACAGGCTGGCAGTTTCTTACAAGACGAAGCGTACTCACCATAACATCTAGCAACTGTGCTCGCTAGCATTTATCCAAAGGAGGTGAAAACTTACGTCTGCACAAAAACAGGCCCATGGATGTTTATAAGAAATGTATCCATTAATTGCCAAAACCCCGAAACAGCCAAGATGTCCTTCAGGAGGTAAGTGGATAAATAAAGTGTGGTCCACCCGGACAACAGAGTATCATTCAGTACTAAAAAGAATGAGGTAGCAAGCTATGAAAAGTCATGGAGAAACCTCAGGTGCGTATCAGTAAGCGAAAGAAGCCAATCTGAAAAGGTTACAGACTGTGATTCCAACTATACGACAGTCTGCAAAAGGCAGACGGTTACAAGATCAGTGGTGGTGGGGAGGTGGGGGGGCGAAGAAGAGCACAGAGGATCTTTAGGGCAGTGAAGATACTCTGTGTGATACCATAATGATGGATACGGGTCGTTGCGCGTTTATCCAAACCCACGGAACACGCAACATCAGGAAGAAACCGTAATGTAAACTATGGACTTCGGAGTGACCGTGATGTGTCAATGTAGCTTCAACAGCTGTAACAAGCGTACCACTTTGGGGGCGCCTGGGCGGCTCGGTCGGTTAAGCGTCCGACTTCGGCTCAGGTTGTGATCTCGCGGTCGGTGAGTTTGAGCCCCGCCTCGGGCTCTGTCTTGACAGCCTGGAGCCTGGAGCCTGGAGCCCGGAGCCCGCTTCGGATTCTGTGTCTCCTTCTCTGTCTCCCTGCCCTTTCCCTGCTCATGCTACTGTCTCTCTCTCCCCCGCCTCTCAAAAATAAATAAACATGAAAACAATTAAAAAACAAACAAGTGTACCGCTCTGGGATGCTGATGACGAAGAGGCTGTGCTAGTGTGCAAAGGTGGGGGGGCAGCGGATACGGGGGGAATCCCTGACCTTCTCCTCAATTTTGCTGTGCCTTAAAACGCCCTAAAAACAGTCTCTAAAACGATGTAAACAAAACTCTTAAAAAAACAGAGCAATAAATCTTTGTGACCTTAGATTAGGCAAAGCCTTCTTAAATATGACACCAAAAAGAAACAAAAGAAGAAAAACAGATAAACTGGCCTTCATCAAAGTAAAAATGCGTGTGTTTCAATGACACCATCAAGAACGTGAAAAGATGATCTACAGAATGTAAGCATCCGCAAGTCATATACTTAAGAGGGACTTCACAACTCAATAATAAAAAGCTGAGCAACCCAGTTTAAAAATTGGCAAATAATTTCAATAGTCATACCTCCCAAGAAGGTAGACGAATGGTGAACGGGCACACTAAAAAAGTACTCGACGTCATCAGCCGTCAGGGAAATGCAAATCAGAACCACACAATACCACCAAATACCCACACTAACACGCTACTATCAAAAAGACACGATCACAAGAGGTGACACAGATGTGGGAAAACTGAAACCCTCACACACCGCTGGGAGTGTAAAATGAGGCAGGCACACCGGAGAATACGCTGGCAGTTTTTTCAAAAGTTCTCTCTTAAATACGGAACTACCTCGTAACCCAGCCAGTCCACTCCCGGGTATGTATCCAAGAGGAATGAGAGTGTGTGTCCACAGAAAAATGTGCACACAAATGTTCACACGGCATTATCCACCATAGTCAAAAAGCAGAGACACTCAAATACTCATCATCCGATTAACGAATAAATAAAACACGGTGTTTCCACACGACAGCGTATTTAGCAACACCAACAACAAAAGGACTGACATACATGCGAATCTTGGACACGTAGCTAAGGGAAGGAGGCCAGTCACAAAAGAGCACACACTGTACGATTCCACCCACAGGAAGTGTCCAGAATAGACCAACCCATAGAGACAGAAATGAGATTAGTAGTCGTAGGGGCCAAGGGGATGGGAGAGAAATGGGAGGGGCTGCTAAAAATTCCGGGGTTTCTTCAAGTCATGAAACTATTCCGGAATGACAGCAGTGACAGCATGCACACACCGTGACTATGCTAAAAAAAAAAAACCCACATCAGCAGTATGCTGAAGCGTGTGAACCGTAGGGTCTGCGCACTGTGTCCCAACAAAGCTGTTAGAAGAAGAAGAATGATAAAATCTGTATTTGCAAAGAGAGGTGAAAGAAAAAGCTGTTTGCGAAAAACTTCAGAGTCTATACTTCACCGAGCGTGTCCGCACACACTCATTTGAACCTCACGACACTCCTCGGTGGCAAGTTACGTCACTTCCTGCACGTGGAGATTCTGGGAGGCAAAGGCAGTAAGGAAGGGACTTGGGTCCCAAACTTAGGGAGTGGCGAGGCCAGGGGGCTTGGAAACGCCCCCCTCTTTCTACCACTTGTCGCCTCCCAGAGTGCTACAAACACAGCTAACGCTACACGCGAAGCTTCTCCAACAGCCGCACCGCTCACAGAGGGGCTATCGTGACCCACGTGGTCCTTAAACATTTTTGTGCCTGGCACTTTGCGGGCACTCCAAAGTGTTGGTGAATAAATCACATTTTTCCCTCACAACTCCTTTTACAATTGAGGGCACTAACATTCAGAAATTACGTAACCCACGGCACCTGGGTGACTCAGTCGGTTAAGCATCTGACTCTTGATTTCAGCTCAGGTCACGATCTCATCACGGGTCATCAGATAGAGCCCTGTGTCGGGTTCGGCGCTGACAGCTCACGGCCCGCTTGGGACTCTGTCTTTCCCCTGCCCTGCCCCTCCCCCGCTTGGGTACACATGTGCCCTTTCTCTAGAAATAAAAACTAAACATTTAAGAGAAAGTAAGTAACCCAACAATTATTATATAGTAAACTTATCTGATATAAATATGTTTTGGGGAGCTTATTATAAGCATATTTCTCAATTACAGAGGTGGGAGGACCATAAATTGAGCCCAGAAAGGAACAATGATATAAAGCACAGGAATCAAAAAGGAACGGGAAGTCCTTTCAAAATACGGGAGCAAACGGAAAACACCAGGGGATAATTTTTGAGTTTATACAATGCCTGGTGAGGAGCCAAGGAAATCGAAACCTAATGGTCAAAAGATCTGAACAGAGTACTCATTTATAAAAAAAATCAAAACATGGGGCGCCTGAGTGGCTCAGGCGGTTAATCGTCTCTCGATTTTGGCTCAGGTCATGATCTCACGGCTCATGAGTTTGAGCCCCAAGTTGGGCTCTGCGCTGACAGCACAGAGCCTGCTTGGGATATTCTCATTCTCCATTCTCCTTCTCCCGCCCCCCCCCCCCAACCTCGCTCCCTGCCCCTCCCCCACCAGGGGGTACAAGCACACACGCACTCCTTCCCTCTTTCTCAAAATAAATATTTTTTAGAAACCTCAAAACATAAACCAACATGTGAGAAACATTTAGCATGGCTAATTTCTTAAATTAAAAAATCCAGGAGATACTTTTTTATATCCCATGAATCAGCAAACAAAAAATAATTAAACTAATTAAAACTGATGGGAGAATGTGGAAAACGGGGATATTCATTTATCACTGATACACTGTAAATGGGCACCAATTTTTTAAAGAAGATGATATATAAGACTAATAAAAATGACACTACTTTTTGATTAGGTAATCTCATGAAAATTAAAAAGAATTTTATCAAAAAGGGGAGAAAATTATTTGTACAAAGGATAAGAGTAACTATGGTTATACTCACTACCATTCAGGTATGTCCTCATAAATATGTCATTCCTACTGTACAAGAGAGAAAATCAAAGCTCAGAGCTCAAACAACTAGTATTTGGCAGTATTAGGATTCAAGTTCAGTAGTATTTAAACCCTACCTTACTAAGGTCATAACGGAGTCTGGGACAGAAAGACTATGAATGAGAATTCTCTGGAAATAGCTAGATCCAAAAGAAAATCAGGGATACAGAGATCTGAGCATACTAGCACATACATGATAAGTTTAGCCATGAAAGTAGATATTATACAAGGCACAGTGTGGAAAATAAGCAAGGCTGAAGAACATATGTGAAATGAGTCTGGAAGAAAATTAAAAAGGAGGTCAAGAAAGCAAAGAAGAAAATGTAGTGTCAGAGAACTTGTAAATTCTACAAAGAAAACTCTTCCCTGGTTTTTGCTGCCACTAAGATTTAAATGACAGTGTTTTATTTATTTATTCATTTTAATGTTTATATAGAGAGATGAGAGATGGGGCGGGGGGGGGGGGGGGGGGGCGGAGCGCAGAGAGGGAGAGAGACACAGAATCGGAAGCAGGCTCCAGGCTCCGAGCTGTCGGCACAGAGCCTGATGTGGGGCTTGAACTCACAAACTGTGAGATCACGACCTGAGCCAAAGTCAGATGCTTAACTGACTGAGTCACCCAGAAGCCCCTAAGCCACAGTGTTTTAAACACCTTTCTATAGCTCATAGATAAGCACTCAAAAAGGAAAAACAAAGTCTTGTGCGCTGTTGCTGGAATGTAAAATGATGTAGCTTTTATAGAAAACAGTATGGCGGTTTTGCAAAACAAAAGTAAAAACAGAATTAGCCTATGATCCAGCAATTCCACTTCTGGGTATATACCCCAAAAGAAATGAAAACATAGGGCCAAAGTGATATGGTACACCCATGTTCACAGTACATAGACCAGAACAGTCAAAAGGCAGAGGCAAGTATCTACTGACAGAGGAATGAATGAACAAACTGCGGTAGACACATACAATGGCATCTAATTCAGCCTGAAAAAGGAAGGGAGCTCTGACAGATGCTACAACACAGATGAACCTTGAAGACTTCACGCTTGAAGTCACTCAACAAAAGGACAAATACCATCTGATTCCTCTTCTATAAATGTGTTTATACGAACACTCCTATGAAGTGTTCAGAGCAGTAAAATTCACAGAGAGAGTAGAAGGCTGGTTGTCAGAGGCTGGGGGAGGAGGGACTGGAGAGTAATGGATTTAACACGCACGGAGTTTTAGTGTGGTAAGATGAAAACCGGTCTGGAGAGGGATAATGGTGCGTGTACTTAATGCCAATGTACACTTAAGAGGGAACTTCCGGTTTCTTGTCCAGCATGTAAGGAGCTTCAAAATCACCTCTTATCCTAGCAAATGGTAGAAAGCTAACAACTTGGGGCCCGTTAAGTGTCAGACTTCGACTCAGGTCACGATCTCACGGTCCGTGGGTTCGAGCCCCACCTCGGGCTCTGGGCTGACGGCTCAGAGCCTGAAGCCTGTTTCGGATTCTGTGACTCCCTCTCTCTGCCCCTCTCCTGCTCGCACTCTGTCTCTCTCTCTCAAAAATAAACATAAAAAAGAAAAATTAGAAAAAAAAAAAAGCTGAACAACCAGAAGAATCAACAGCTCTTCTCGGATTCATCACAGAAATGCGGTCACAGGGCGAACTGCAGCCCACAAAGAAAGGGAGATACAGAGAATGCCAATTTACCAGACCAGAACCCTCGAACAGAAACCTTCCTCGGAATCTAATACCAAGGTAGGAAAACCTGAACTAAAACTGACCAGTTGCTGGAGGCTCAATGGGGACAACTCTTAAGACTTAAAAGACCCAGGAGGATTGTTAAGTTTTACCTCCAGGAGTTCGACCAGGTCCTTAGAGTGAGCATGGGAGAAAAATCTGCTCTGGCGGGGGGAGAGGAAAGGGAACAATTCCCAAACACTCCAGAGCTTTCTGATCTTCGCAAGGCCCGCCCTCAGGAGAAACCGTTTTACCTGAGCGTAACCTCTGGGGTTTTACCGAGGTCTTCCTCTTGGGGAAAGGGAAAAAGTCAACTCTAGCCATCCTGCCGCATCTATAAGGAGGGGAAAAAGTGGAGAAGCACTCAAGTTCAGAGGAAGGGCACAGGCTCACCAAGACTGAGATCCACCCACAGGACGGCGGCCAGGCTCCCCTCCCGGCACGTTACCGGGACGCTTCCAAAGGCCTGTTTGCCACAGTCACTTTTACCCAGTGCGTCACGTCCGCCTTTCAAAAGAGATTACAAAGCACACTAAAGGCAAAAAACAGTCTGAAGAGACTGAACAAGCATCAGAACCAGAGTCAGATACGACAAGGACATTGGAACTATCAGACAAGGAACTTAAAAATATTTTTAATGTTTATTTATTTTTGAGAGAGAGACAGAGCATGAGCAGGGAGGGGCAGAGAGAGAGAGGGAGACACAGAATCCAAAGCAGGCTCTGAGCTGTCTGCACAAAGCCCGATGCAGGGTTTGAACTCGTGAACCACAAGACTGTGACCGAAGGCGAAGTCAGACGCTTAACTGACTAAGCCACCCGGGTGCCCCTGGAATTTTAAAAAACTATAATGTGCCAGCCAAGCGCGTTAATGGAAAAGACAGGCAAATGAGGTAACGGATAGACAACAGAAAAAGAGGTAGGCATTTTGAGGAAGAATCAAAATGAAATGCTAGAGATCAAAAACACTGTAACAGAAATGAAGGATGCCTTTGACGGGATCACTAGCAGCCTGGACACGGCTGAGGAAAGAATCTGATTCTCTAGCTATGACACTAAAGACGTCCAAAATGGAAAGGCAAAGAGAAAAACAGGTTGAGAGGAAGAAAACGAAACAGAATATCTCAGAACTGTGGGACAATAACAAAACATGTAAAAAGGAACATGAAAAAAGGAACAGAAGCAGTGATGACGGAAATTTCCCCAAATTAACATCAGACACAAACCATAGATCCAGGAATCTCGGCGAACGCCAAGCAGGTAAATGCAAAATACAAACAAAGCAAGAGCCCAGAAGACCTACATCAGGGGGCACCTGAGCGTCTCAGTCAAGTGAGTGTCTAACTCTCGATGTCAGCTCGGGTCATGATCCCAGGGCGGTGAGATGGAGCCCGGGGTCAGGCTCTGCACTGAGGGGGGAGCCTACTTAAGATTCTCTCTCTCTCCCTCTGCACCTTTCCCCCACTCACATGCTCGAGAGCCCTCTCTCCCTAAACTAAATGGTAAAGAGAAAAAAAAAAAAGTACATCGACACATCATATGTTGTCTGCCTATTTATTTATTTACTTATTTAAGAGCGCATGAGTGGGGAAGAGGGGCAGAGGGAGAGAGAGAAAACCTTCAGTAGGTTCCACCCTCAGTGTAGAGCCTGACGCAGTGCTCCTTCTCACAACTGTGAGATCACGACCTGAGCAGAAATCAAGATTTGGATGCTCAACTGAGTACTCCTTCCAACTCAGATCATGATCTCAGGCTTAAGATTCTTCTCTCCTGTTCCCTCTACCCTGCCCTGCTCACGCGTGCTCTCTCTCAACAAACAAACAAACAAATTATAAAGACGTGTCTTTATACACAAGAAAATGGGGGGAGTGACATCACACTGATGCTAATTAAAACAAAGTGGGGAGTAGCGATTTTAATTTCAGACAGAGCAGACTTCAGAGAAGGAAAGTTATCAGGGGTATGGAGGAGCATTACAAAACGAAAAAGGGGTCAGTACTCTAAAACATGACAACCCTTAATGTTACACACCTAACGATCAGAGCAGCAAAATACACAAATCAGCAAAATAACCTGGGTGGCTCAGTCAGTTGCGCACCTGACTCTTGATTTCGGCTCAGGTCATGGTCCTGGGGTCCTGGGATGAAGCCCCTCATCGGGCTCCAGGCTGAGTGTGGAGCCTGCTTAACATTCTCTCTTTCTCTCCTTCTGCCCCCTCCCCAGCTCTCTCTCTCTCTCTCTAAAAATTAAAATCATTTTTAAAAAATATATGAATCAAAAACAAAACTGGGGTGCCTGGGTGGCTCAGTCAGTTAAGCATCTGACTCTTGATTTTGGATCGGGTCATGGTCCCGGGGTAATGGGATCAAACCCCGTGTCAGGCTCCATGCTGGGTGTGGAGTCTGCCTGAGATTCTCCCTCTGCCTCTAAATCAAAAACAAAGCAACAGAACTGCAAGGAGAAACAGATGAATCCACTATTATAATTGTGGTCTTCAAGACCATTCTATCAGAAATGGACAGATCCAGCAGGCAGAAAACCAGTGAAGACCTAACTGAACTCAACACAGCACCACCAATCAACTACGTATAACTGACAGGTATAGACTGTTTCATCCAACGTCAATTACACATTTTTCTTAAACTCACATGGAACACTCACCAAGACATACCACATTCTAGGACATAAAACACACCCTAACGATTTAAAAGAAGAGACATCACACAATGTCTGCTCTCAGAACAATGCAATGAAGTTAGAAATCAGTAGCAGAGATCTGTAAAATCCCAAAGTACTTGAAAATTAAACAGCATACTTCTAAAAATCACATGAATCAAAGAAAAAAAAATCTCAAGAGATCTTTAAAACTTTTTGAACAAAATGAAAATGAAGATACAACGTTTCAAATTTGGGAGATACAGCTACAGCAGTGCTTACAGGGAAATTTATAGTAGTGAAAACACATCAGAAAACAAAAATTTAAAATTAATACCCTAAGCTTTCATCTTGAAAATATAAAGAGCAAATTAATTCCAAGGTAAGCAGAAAATTGAAATAATGAAAACAGAACTCAATGAAACCGAAAGCAAGAAATCAATAGAGAAAAATCAACAAAACCAAGAGATGGTTCTAAAAACAAACAAACAAAAAATTCAATAAAATTTATAAGCCTTTCTCCAGGCTAACGAAAAAAGACCCAATTGCTAATATCAGAAATGAAAGAGGGACTATCACTCCAGATCCCATGGACAATAAAAGGATAACAGGGTGCCTGGGTGCTTTGTCAGTGGAGCATGTGACTCTTGATCTTGATCTACACTGGATGTAGACAGTAATTAAAAATAAAGTCCGAAGGGGCGCCTAGCTGGCTCAGTTGATTAAGCGTCCATCTTTGGCTCAGGTCATGATCGCGCACCCCATGCGTCGGGCTCTGTGCTGACAGCTCAGAGCCTGGAGCCTGCTTCAGATTCTGTGTCTTCCTTTCTCTCTGCCCCTCCACTGCTCGTGCTCTGTCTCTGTCTCTCCAAAGCAAGTAAAAATGTTTAAAAATTTTTTAAATAAAATCTTAAAAATAAAACAAAAGGATAACAAAAGGATGAACTGTATGGCCACTAATTTCATAACCAAGACGAAATGGACCAATTCCTTGAAAGATACAATCTGTCACAACTCACTCAAAAAGAAATAGACAATCTGACTAGGCCTGTATCAACTAAAGAAAATGAATCAGTGATAAATAACCTTCCAAAACAGAACATACCATGCCCAGATGGATCTACTCATGAAGTCCATAAAACATGTAAGGAAGAAATGATACCAATTCCCTATAATCCCTACCAGAAAACAGAAGCAGAAGCAATACTTCCTAATTCATTTCTGAGACAAGCATTATGCTAGTACCCAAACCAGACAAAGAGCTTACAAGAGAACTACGGTTCAGTATCTCTCATAAACACAGATGCAAAAATTCTCAATAACATATAAGCAAATCAAATGCAACAAGGCATAAAAAGAATTATAAACCAAGCAGGATTTATCCCAGGTATACAAGACTGGTTTAATATTTGAAAATCAATTAATGTAATTCATATCAACAGGCTAAAGAAAAAATCACCTGATCATATCAATAAATGCAGAAAAGGCATCTGACAAAATCCAACACTCATTTGTGTAAAAACTCCCAGCAAACTGAGATCAGAAACAATTCGATTCAAATCCAATCAAAATCCCAACAAGTTACTTTGTGCGTACTGACAAACTGATTCAATGGCTTACATCAAGAGACAAAAGACCCAAAACCACTAACTCCATACCGAAGGGAAGGAAAGGAAAGAACGAAGTTGGAGGACTGGCACTACTGACTTTCAAGACTTACTATAAAGCTGCAACGATCAAGACAGTGTGGCACTGATGAAAGAACAGACAAATCAGTGGCACAGGACATAATGACGGTCAACTGATCTTTGACAGTGGTGCAAAGACAGGTCTTTTCAACAAATGGTGCTGGAACAGCTGGACAGCACACGCAAAAAAAACTCCCGTACTCTTCACAAGTCAGCCCTAAATAAGGGGAACTTGGGTGGCTCAGTCACTTAGGGATCCGACTCTCGATTTGGGCTCAGGTCATGATCTCACAGTCTGTGAGACTGAGACCTGCACTGACAGCACGGAGCCTGCTTGGGATTCTCTCAACCTCTCTCTCTGCCCCTCCTCCTCCTCTCTCTCCCTCAAAATAAACAAACTTTTAATAAAATGTTAAAAAAAAAAAAAAGAAAAACTCACAATCCCCTACCCTAGCCAAGATTTTAAAACCAAAGCCAGCAAAAGTTCATCAAATAAGCTATTAGTCATTAAGAAAGTCAACTTGTGGCCTGAACCACTTGTTCCGTGAGAAAGTCTGTGACTTCTACGTAGAAATTAGAACACCTGCAAAAAAAATAAAGAAGTAAATAAACATTCAAAAATTCAGATTCCCCCAAGTTATTTTTTTTTTTTTTTTTTTTTTTTATTTATTTTTGGGACAGAGAGAGACAGAGCATGAACGGGGGAGGGGCAGAGAGAGAGGGAGACACAGAATCGGAAACAGGCTCCAGGCTCCGAGCCATCAGCCCAGAGCCTGACGCGGGGCTCGAACTCACGGACCGCGAGATCGTGACCTGGCTGAAGTCGGACGCTTAACCGACTGCGCCACCCAGGCGCCCCAACCCCAAGTTATTTTCTATGGAAAAAGGAGCAGAGCTTTAATCCCTCCATACTACATGGGAAGAAACTGGGGCTCAGAATGGGGAAAGAATCTGCCCAAAGTCAGCCAGCTAGTCTGGTCACACCGACGTTCCAATGCAGTTCCCATCAACCAAACAGCCCTTTCTCAGAACCATTCGGGCCAGACTGCCTCTCTCCCTCCCATAGGCTCCTTCTTCGTATGAAAGATGAACATCCTACACTCATCTTGGGGGAAAACTTAAAAAGAATGCGTGTAATGAATCAAACACAAGTGACAACTGTACTAACAGGCACAGGGCCAACAAACTAGGAAGAGACACAATTTACACCTACCAGGGTGAGGCAGGTAGGGTGAGCTTGGGCAGACTGTGGACGGTTTCCGCTGAACAGGAGGCAATTCAGCAGTAACTGACATGAAGAATTGAAAAACAGGCCTGACAATGCGGCAAACAGCAGGAATGGACGTTCTCTGTTTTTTTCTGGAGACACATACAAACACGCCCAATACTGTTTATTTTTGATCCTTGCAACAATTCTGCCAAACCACCTCTCTCTCCACTCCGTGCCCCCTACAATTCTTTCTCATTCTTTCCTCAATGCCCTGGAAGATTATCGAGCTTTGGTTTTTGAAGTTTGATGAAAACAATGGTGACACTGTCTATGCATTTCAAACTCTTTGTCCTCATTGAAACATCACTGGGACAGGACCAGAAGCCGCTATTAGGTCTTTGTTCCTGACGTCGGCTGCCCTCTCCGAGAAGGGCTGTGGTGGAAGCAGGACCACAATCTGGGGGCCTGTGAACCTCAGGGCCACAAAGCGACTTCAACCCTAGCCCAGCCTACACACCCTCAGGTCCATTGATGCCTCTTTTGTTTCTGATTGTCCCTCTTTCATTCATTAGTCAAAGTAAGAAAAGACTTAATGTAAAGAAGTAAGTACACAACGGTCCCTCTCTCCCTCACGATAGGCCATGTGTTATAAATGCTGAAATGCACTCTTTCCTTTTTCTCTTGGCTCATTATCTGTTTTGATCCATTACCCCTTTTCCAGATTATTTTTGGTGTTCTGTATTGGCCAGTCACATTTAAGGTTCACACAAATGTTTTCTAGCAATCAAATGATTCCATGTTAAAAAGGTAATTATCTTTGAAGTCTTTCCCATTTCTGGATATAAAAATGAGCTAACTAATGTGAAAGAGTAGAAAATCTCTAAGAAATTCCTTACTGACACAGGACCACCCCACACTAACAGAAAAAACTTCACATCTGCCAGCTCTTAACAAAATGAACGTCTTATATTGTAATTTCTCAGGTTTTTTGAATACTGACCAACATGTATGCAAAAACATGTTTCTGGTACCTGGTTATTCAGAGGTAACAAGACCAAAAGAATAATCCAAAATAAAAGATAATGCCACCAACCTAAAAATGAAAGAGACTAAACACAGCTGCTGAACTGACCAACATAATGAGTGTTTTAGGAACAGAACACCTCAAATTCCCGGATAAGGAACAACTGACCGCTAACTTCCAGCTAATCTCAAAAGCAGCAATGGTCAGGGCACCTGGGTGGCTCAGTCTGTTAAGCGTCCAACTTCAGCTCAGGTCATGATCTCACACTCCGTGAGTTCAAGCCCCGTGTCGGGCTCTGTGCTGACAGCTCAGAGCCTGCAGCCTGCTTCGGATTCTGTGTCTCCCCCTCTCTCTGCCCCTCCCCTGCTCATGCTCTGTCTCTCGGTCTCAAAAATAAATAAAAACATTAAAAAAAAAAAAAAAGCAGCAATAGAAAAAAAGACAGGAAATACTGTCAAAGTGCTAAGGGAAAATAATCATCAATCTAGAATTGGGTATCAGACAAAACTGCTTTTCAAGAATAACAGTATATTAGGGGCCCCTGGGTGGCTCAGTTAGTTGAGCGTCCGACTTCGGCTCAGGTCACGATCTCACAGTTTGTGGGTTTGAGCTCCGCATCCAGCTCTGTGCTGACATCTCAGAACCTGGAGCCTGCTTCTGATTCTGTGTCTCCCTCTCTCTCTGCCCCTCCACTGCTCACGTTCTGTTTCTCTCTCAAAAATAAATAAACATTAAAAAAAAAAAAACAACACAGTATATTAAAAAAAAGTACTGTCTCATCTGTGGGATTTTAAAAGCAGCAAAATGAAAACTAGGTAACAGCAGCAGATTAATCGGGAAGGAATATAGACCAGAGCATTCAGAGGTTCTCATAAGGGTAAGAACCTCCGAATGAATGCTCTAGTCTACACTCCTTCCCAATTCTTTGTCAGGGCAAAGACATCAATTAACTATAGGCTGTTAAGTTAAATATGAAACGTCCGCGGTTACCAAGAAAAGAGTGTCTAATCTCCGTATTACTGGGAATGGGTACAGGGGGTAGACAGGAGTAAAGAAAAAAAAATCCTACAACACATAAGGGAAGAAAAGAAAAAGAACAACAAAAAGCCAAGTTAGAAAGCAGAAAATATGGTAGTAGAAATAAATATTTCGATCACAATGAACATAAATGGACTAACTCATCACTTTAAAGTCAAATTACAAAAATGTAATCTAGTTGGTGCTGCTTTCAAAAGGCACATTTAAAGCATCAAAGCCACAAAAAAACCTGTTGGTGAAAGGGCAGAAAAATAGGTATCAGGCGAACATTAGCCAAAGTCCTGGTGTACAGCCATACCAATGTGACAAAATATCCTTTAATGGAAAAGGATTCTGAGAGATTCACAACAGAATGACAAAGTGTGCTGGTCACTGGGAATTTAATGAGTCTAAACTTACAGGCACAAAGCAAAATCAGAGAGGGCTGCAGAGATGGGACCAGTGTCCCATCATTAACAGGGGCCTTCAACCACACCCTCCGTAACTGACATGACAGCAGACAACTAGTTAAGGTTACCAGTTTGAGTGTGAATTCAATTACTGTACTTCATCTAATACGTATGAGGAAACCTCACCTTAAAAACAGAAACACACCCCAGCTTTTCAACACACTGGAACAGTGATAAAAATCTGCCACAAACCGGACACCATTAAAACAGCCTCAACAAAATTCAGAAACATCAAAATCACACTGGACCATGTTTTACTAACACAGTATGCTAGCAATCAGTAACAAAGCTTTAAAAAAACACATACATACACCAAAAGTTTTCAACATACTTTTTCTAAGCTCTTAAGTCAAGGGAGAAATCATAAAATCTGAAAACATTCAGAACTAAAAGAAACTCTACATAGCAAAACTTCTGAAATGTAGCTAAAGTAGTATTTGGCGGAAATTACTACTTTATTTAGAAATACACGTATGCAGGGTGGCTCAGTCAGCTGAACGTTTGACTTCGGCTCGGGTCATGATCTCACGGTCCGTGGGTTCGAGCCCCGTGTCGGGGTCTGTGCTGACAGCTCGGAGCCTGGAGCCTGGAGCCTGCTTTGGATGCTGTGTCTCCCTTTCCCTCTCTGCACCTCCCCTGCTTGCAACCTGTCTCTATCAGAAATAGAAATTTAAAAAAATACATGTACACTTAAGCATATGAAAAGGCTAAATATTAACGACACAAGCATCCTGTTTAATAAATTAAAAATCAGTGGGGTCCCTGGGTGGCTCAGTGGGTTGAGCATCCAACACTCAATCTCAGCTCAGGTCTTGATCTCAGGGTCATGAGTTCAAGCCCTGCACTGGTGGAGCCTATTCAAAAAGGTAAAAATAGAAGTTAAAAATTAATGATGAATTACACATAAGGCAGAGACTCAAAAGAAATTAAAATTTAAAAATTTCTGCCAATATATTTGAAAATGAAGACAAAATAAACAGATTTTAGAAAAATGTAAATTACCAAATGGAACTCAAGAAAAATAAAGACGCTAATGATCCTGTAAATATTAAACCAAACAAATCAGTGATTTTAAAATGTCAGACAGAAAACACCAGGCAGGCTTTGTTGGTTTTACAGGCAAATGTTATCAAACACTGAAGGAACAGGTAATTCCAATTTTACATATAAACTCTCTGAGAACAGCAGGAAGTACTATAGCTTATCTTATTAGACTAGAAAAGCTTTGATGGAATTTACCAAACTCGATACAAAAAAGGAAAATTGCAGACCAACAACAGACCAATCAACAGAGATCCATAAATCCTAAGATATTAGTGAGTCAGAAACATTTAAAAACACCAAAAAAAAATTTTAAGACAGTATTTTTTCAGATATGTCACGATCAAGATGGATTTGTTCCAGAAATGTAAGGTTAATTTCAATATTACCTTAATTTCAAAATTACCATATTTTTCTCACCTTACCAGATGAAAAGTTGAAAAATCCTATTATCATCATCTTGGTAAGACACAGAAGATGCATTCAGTTAAACTTAACACCCACTTGTGATTCTGTTTAATTCTCCGCAAACAAATCCCGAAGGAATCTTCCTCAAGTTGCTAGAGGAAAGAAAAAGTACCATACGTTTCATCTCATAGTGGAAGCTGAAAGCATTTCCTTCAGACCCAGGAACAAGACAATCATGTCTGCCACCACCATTTATCGTCTCCGTTGCAATGGCTGTTCTGAAGCAGCGCATTAAGACTAGAATAAGATATAAAGAGAAAAGTACTGGAAAGAAACGAACCGCCATTATTTACAGATGAGATGACCATCCACATAAAAACCCCACAAGAGTCCACAGGCACATTATTAAGTTAGAGAAGTTGCTGCACAGAAGAGCTGCATATAAAGGCAACCGCAATGCCATTCGGCAGCAGGCAGAAAATTGAACTAAAAAAAAAGTCATTTCACGAGGCACCTGGGTGGCTCAGTCGGTTAAGCATCTGATTCTAGGTTTGAGCTCCGGTCACGATCTCACATTTCGTGAGATCGAGCCCTGTGTCAGACTCCTTGCTCACAGAAGAAGCCTGCTTAGGATTCTCTCTCCCTCTATTGCTGCACCTCCCCTGCGCACGTGTGCACGCTCTCTCGCGCACGCGCTCTCTAAGATGAGTAAATTTTTAAAAAAATTTCCAACAGCAACAAAAAACTATAAAAGTATCCAAAGAATAAACCTAACAAAAGATGAGTAAGACTTGTAGGGAGAAACACCACAAAACTTTTTAAAAAACAACTACCCAGGGGCACCTGGGTGGCTCAGTCAGTTGAGCATCCAACTCTGGCTCAGGTCATGATCTCACGGTTCATGGGTTCAAGCCCTACGTCCGGCTCTGTGCTGACAGCGCAGAGCCTGGAGTTTCAATTCTGTGTCTCCCTCTCTCTCTGCCCCTCCCCTGCTCATGCTCTCAGTCTCAAAAGAAAAAAATAAACATTAAAAAAAAAAATTTTTTTTTTAAAAACAACTATCTGTAAACTAAAAGTCTGTTTCCTCTTCTATTTGGCCAGTACAGTGTCAGAAGACACTGACATCCTGTTTTGTCCTTTAATTCCATGCTTTCAATAAACACTTTTTAAAAAGTCCCACAGGGGCGCCTGGGTGGCTCAGTCGGTTAAGCCTCCGACTTCAGCTCAGGTCACGATCTCACAGTCTCACGGTCCGTGGGTTCAAGCCCCGCGTTGGGCTCTGGGCTGATGGTTCAGAGCCTGGAGCCTGCTTCTGATTCTGTGTGTCTCTCTCTCTCTCTGACCCTCCCCCGTTCATGCTCTGTCTCTGTCTCAAAAATAAATAAATGTTAAAAAAAAAAAATCTTAAGAAAATAAATAAATAAAAAGTCCCACAAACACAGTAAAAAGACAAGTCACAAATTGGGAAAAGACATTTTTCACACAATCAAAGATTATTAATCAGAATACACAAGAGTTTCTACAGGGGAGACTGGCTGGCTCAGTGGTGGAGCGTGCGACTCGATCTCAGGGTCGTGAGTTCAGGCCCCACACTGGGTGTAAAGTTAACTTTAAAAAAAATGAGAGAGGGGCGCCTGGGTGGCGCAGTCGGTTAAGCGTCCGACTTCAGCCAGGTCACGATCTCGCGGTCCGTGAGTTCGAGCCCCGCGTCAGGCTCTGGGCTGATGGCTCGGAGCCTGGAGCCTGTTTCCGACTCTGTGTCTCCCTCTCTCTCTGCCCCTCCCCCGTTCATGCTCTGTCTCTCTCTGTCCCAAAAATAAATAAAAAACGTTGAAAAAAAAAAATTTAAAAAAAAAAATGAGAGAAAAAAGAATTCCTACAAATAAGAAAAAGCAAAGAACTCAGTTTAAAAAAAAAAAAAAGAAAGAAAGAAACAGCCATTTCACAGAAGTGGAAATCCAAATAACCAAAAAGATGCTTAACTTCATCAGTAATCAGAGAAAAGAACAGTAAAACCATGCAAAAATGAGGGGAGCCTGGGTGGCTCAGTCGACTGAGCGTCTGACTTCGGCTCAGGTCGTGATCTCACAGTCCGTGAGTTCGAGCCCCACGTCGGGCTCTGTGCTGACAGCTTGGAGCCTGGAGCCTGCTTCAGATTCTGTGTCTCCCTCTCTCTCTGCCCCTAACCCACTCACATTCTGTCTCTGTCTCTCTCAAAAATAAACATTAAAAAACAAAACAAAACAAAAACCTATGCAAAAATGAGAATCTGAAGAGACTTTCTTCTAAGGGATGGGATGGGACAGCCAACCAGCCAGTGAGCACACGTGGGCCTGTCCACCAGCATGAGTCATCGGGGAAGTGCAGCTCAAAACCACAGGGAGATACCACACTCCACACCCACTAGGCTGGCTATTAATGTTTTTGAAACGGAAAATAATAAATGTCAGCAAGGACACGGAGAAACTACAACCCTGATATAGTGCTGGGGGGAACGTAATATGGTGCAGCCCCTTGGGAAAACAGTTTGGTAGTTCCTCAAAATGTTAAACATGCCATTACCACGATCCCGAACAATTCCACTCCTAAGCAAACGCGGAGGAAAATAAGAACGTTATGTCCGCCCAAAGACGTGTACACAAATGCTCTTAGCGGTACTACTCACGACAGTCAAAAAGTAGAAACAACCCACTGGATAACAACACGTGGTGTATCCATACAACAGAACATCACTGGACAATAAAAAGCAACAGACTACCGATGCTGACACCTTCCACAACGTGGATGGACCTTGAAAACGTTTTGCTAAGTGAAAGAAACCAGACACGAAAGAACTCACGGTGTGCGATTCCAATCACGTGAAATGTCCAGAACAGGCAAATCTACAGAAAGAGAAGGTGCGCAGTGGTTGCCAAGAGGTAAGCAGAAATAGGGAATGACGGCTCGAGGGGACAAGGTTTCTTTGGGGGGGGGGGGCGAGAGGGGGGATGAAAACGTCCTAAAATTAGACTGTGGCACTCATGACACGATCCTATAAACACACGAAAACCTGTTAAATCCTACACTTCAAATGGATGAAGTGTATATGTGAATTCTATCTCAATAAGGTGGTTATATTTTTAAAAACGAGATGTAGGTTCGTACCCACCAAATTGGCAAATATGAAAGTGTGACAAAGCCAGCGCTGGCAAGGATGCGGGACAACAGTGCCTGCAGGAAGGTACGTGGAACAGCCACCCTGGAATACGATCTGCAGCGTTTACGCAAGTTAAAGACGTTCAGGTCCCACACTTGTACTTCGCTGCACCGCTCTTCGAGGCCTACGCCCTGGAGAAACGTTTCTGCCTTTGTTGAAAGCGGCACCAGCACCGTTTCTCGACTGCAAACAACCCTTCCCTCCAGTGCTGGGACAAAGACGAGATGAGACGTACGTACGCGGTGACCAACAGGACAGAGCACAGAAGCCGGGAGGCGTGAAGCACGGCCACGTGCCCAAGGGTGGCCGCAGCTGCCCGTCTACACACGCTCACTCCCCCCGCCCCCCACCAGGGGCAGCTCCGTGCCCCACGTGCCCCACGACAGCCCCTCCCTTGACCTCCTCTGGCTTTGCCACTTAGGCTCCAGGAAACCCACAACCCCACGGGGCCTGCTCGTGTCTGGTAAGACAAAGGCAAGTGCAAGCGCTGCTCCCCCCTGAACGTGGCCCGACTTTCCCTCGGCTTCCGCACCTTCCCTCCTTCTCCTCTCGCCCCACCAGCCACCACTCACCCTAACGTTCACGGACTGCTGCTAACTTCCTATTTCCCCAAGAAATGAAAGAAAGAGGGAAATGCCCACGTGCTCCCACTGCCCTGCGCCCCGCAAGGAGGAGCCCACGGCTCCGGCCCGTGTCCCCCCTGCGTCACCGGTCGCTCACTCTCTGAACAATCAATCACCTCCCCCAGTGTTACAAAATGCCGTCATTTCTCCCATCTCGACAAAACCTTCTCGGGGTCCCAAATGTCCCTTCAGTGTCCCAGCACACGCCCAGAAAGAACTCTACCTGCTCTCCTCTTCTCTCCATCCTTCGTGAACCCTCCCCCCGCAGGCTTCTCGTGCACCGCCACGTGGGAACTGCTCTCGTCAAGGTCATCGACAACTTCCGTGCTGCCAAAGCCACCCAGCGAGGCCTGGGCCTCATTTCACTTGACCAGATGCAGTAGCACTGGCCACAGGTCCCCCAGCCCGGTCCTCCTCCTCCGCCTCGGAGGCCGCCTTCCCGTCGTGCCTGCCGACTCGGTCCTCATTCCTCAGTGTCCCCATTCCACCTTGGGGCTCCCAGGTGCCCTCACAACACAGAAGACTAACATTTCCGTCCTCAGCCCAGACCTCTCCCCCCAAGTGCAGACGGCCGAACCCTGCACGTGTCCGGCTGGCCCTCTAAAAGCTCCACAAACTCACCAGGTCCGAGCTCTCCCCAGCCTTTGGTAAGATGTCCGCACCCTGCACCTCCCGTGGTCTTCCCGTTCTTCACAGGTGACAACCCCCACGGCCAGCAAAGCCCCGCACCCTTCACTCTGCTCCCACGCTCCCTCTGCCCACAAACCCCGTCAGCTCTACCTTCAAGAGGCATCCAGAACCCACCCACTTCTCACAGCCACCCAGGGCCCCTCGGTCCCAGCTGCCACTACTGCTGACGGGTCCTGTGGCAGCACCGGGGCAGCTGTTCCCACAGCTTCGGGGGACTCTTCCAAAAGCATAAGTCAGGCCTCGTGCCACACTTCTGCTCCAAACACTATGGGGACCTCCCATCTCATTCAGAGGAAAAGATAAAATCCTAATGCTGGCCCGTGTGACTGGCTCGCAACCAGCAGCACCTCTGCCACTCTCCCCGGGCTCTCCCTCCAGCCAGCGGGCCTCCCCAGTGTCCCTTCAACACAGCAGGCACGACCCTTCTTCGTGCCCCCAGCTGACTCTCGGCCTGTAAGGCTCCTCCAAGCCTCGGCCCTAGGGCTGCCTCACCTCCTTCTCAAGGAGGTCCACCCTGACCCCCTTTCAATCTTCAAACAGCCCCCACCATCCCACCTCCCCGCTTTGCTTTCCTCCCTACGATATCACTCACCATATCACGGCCGCAGCTTTGACCTACCTGTTAACTATCTTTGCCCAATGAATTGTAAGCTCCATGAGGACAGAGACTTTTGTCCGCTTTACTCATGCCAGCGCACCCAGCATCAGAACATAGGTCTTAGCGCCTAAGACATAGTAAGTACTCAAACATTTGAATGAAGGAATCTCAAAACACATTGTGGGGGAAGGGGGAAGTCACAGAACAAAATGATTCAATTCGTATACTTTAAAGATTGCAAAAAATTAAGTTACATTATATAAGGATACATTCACATATGGCAACACCACAAAGAAAATGAGACATGTAGGGTAGTGCTTGCCCTCCTGAAGTCGGAAGAAAAGGTGGTCAGAGAAAGACCTAGCGAGAGCCACAGGTACTGGCAACATTCTATTCCTTAAGCTGGTTACTGGCTACACAGTTGCTGGTTTTAACATTTACCGTGGACACACACTGCTCCACTCTCTCTGAATTGATGATCTCATAAAAAATTAAAATACAAAAGCAGGTTAGAGCAGGACAGCCCCACCACCTGTCTCTTGTGAGGTTTTAGCTTTTGGAATAGTTTTATTATTTTTTCACTAGCATGTAATTGACAAACAATATTATCCTAGTTTGAAACGTACGACATAGTGATTTGGTGTTTATACACTCCACACTGTTTTTGTAAATAATGTTTCACTGGAAGACAGCCAGCCTCATTTGTTTACATGTTGTCTATGGCTGCTTTCATGCCACAACGGCAGAGCTGAGTCGTTAGAGATTCTACACCCCGCAAAGCCTAACATATTTACTAACTGGTCCTCTACAGAGAAGAGGTGTCTGGTTGTAATGCGGAATTTGTAAAGAAATTAAGTGCAAAATAAAGAAAGATCCAATCGTATGTTAAAACACATCGATCCCTCAAGGCCTGTGTGATTTTCTTCAAGAACACAGTACGCCGAAAAATACAGTTCTACGAAACAGAGGACACTAAAGCAAACGGAGTTACCTTTACAATGTTGCAAGTGCCAGAGGGATTTTAAAGACCTTTTTAGAGAGCAAAGTGCAAAACCTCAAATATATGATCTCTACTCCCATCAAAGAAATATGATCACATTTACCTAAGCATATATAATATAACCCAGATTTGAAAAAAAACATGCATATCAACACTAACGCCATAAGCCCCCCTCATCCGTATCACTATCACCCAGGACCACCCCAGAGCAGTTCGTCGGACCTCAAAGTCCTGTAAGATCCCTTAAAATTCCATTTTACCTCTTTAGAGCATTCACTACACCTTATATTAGAGACATTTCTGTACTTACTTCTATTGTTATTATGAAGAAGATTGAGAACAGTAATACCAACAAAAATATTACTCTGTTCTAACCATTGTGCAAATGAGTTTATATTTAATATTCATGTCACAGATAAGGAAACTAAGGAACAAAGATGTCATCGGATATTAGGGTTACACAGCTGGGAAGACTTTGGGAGCCAGAACTCAAAGCCAGCTATTTTAGGTCCTCGCATACTCTTGACCTCCACGACATACTCTGAATTGGGGAAAGAGAACAGTATTAATCTGTGAAACCCCCTTAGTTTAAGATACTATGCCATGACAGGCGCCAAAAGCATAGTTGTTGAATTCATGTAAGGGTGTAATAAATTGAGGATGAGAGGTCTACAATGGGAAGGGCATGTTTTGACCAGAAGGGACAGGGTCTTGGCAAGCAGGCACCAGAGGCAGACGAGACATGCCCCATGCCCACTGTCCAGAGGCAACAGAAAACCTTTGTATCTCCAGGAAGACACTATCCCCTCGTCTACGACAATGACAGAAAACTGACAAGTACTACCACCAAAAGGAAACAATTCAGAAATTAAGCATTTATTCTTAATTCTCAGTGAGATCCAGTTGTGATGTCACTCTTGAAACAAATGACACTAGAAACTGTGGTCTAGTGGGGCCACCAAAACCGGAAGGCATCACCCAGGAACAGAGAGATCTATCTGCTGCCTATGGGTCCATTCTCCAGCATGGCCTACACTCTTCTCTAAGAATCAATGACCTCGAAGTTTTGTTCCAGCTCCAAAACCATGACTTTCAAGAAAGGAAACCCCAAAGAGCCAACCAAGTCAGTCTTTTCAATGTTCCTCCTGCCACTGCCCCCATCTAGAGACAGAAAGCCCAAATCTCACCAAGGCCCAGCCAATGCATATGAACCACCAGGCCACCATGGAGCGTGACTTAGCGGGGAGTGTAGCACGCCCACCTTACTTGCCCCGATCAGGGTCTCGGGGTGCCTCGCATGCTCACCCAAGCTTTCCTTTCTCTTCCTGCCAAAGTATGTCTCTGGTGCCAGATTTGTATCCAGGTACGGGGAACTCAAGGCTCCAACCAGCAATCTGAAGAGCTTTCTCCAAATCTGACTCGACATTCAGTCACACCCTTACTTCTGCAGACTTTGTGTTCTACTCTCTAACTCCAAAATAAGAATCTGTAATTCGTCTTTCCTTTGGGTTACCAGATTTCATGGCAGTCAACCTCTGGGGCACACAAGCCATTCAAGTCAATATATATTCCCACTGAAACAAATACCACCCTAGTCTTCTCCAAAGTCACCAAGAAGTACAAAACCAATCAGAGCTTCTTTATATTAGGAAAAAGATGTTCAGAACCAATCAAACTTCATCTGTATAAATTCACAGATGACTGTGTCTTCACTAATACTTATTACAAAGCAGGTCAACACTAGCCAGCTGTGAGTGACGAGTAGTAAAACACTTCTGCTCAGAGCTAAGCCCAGACTGCTAAATCCAGGACATGAAATTGTCTCCACTGAGGTGAGAAGTCTTTCAACTACTACCAAGGTTCCTCCTACTTGCTTCTTCACGGGCTGATCTTCCTGGTATCCAGAGGTCAGTCCACAATCATTTAAGCCCTGAAATAAACTGGGTATTGATCCGACTAGTAACTATCAACCCTCTCCAAGTAAAGAAAAATAAATGGGGAGGGAGAGAGGAAGAAAGGGGTTTTCCGTGGCAACTAAATCTAAGCCAAAGTCAAAAGGCCACAGAAACAAACCTCTAGTCAGCCTAGACCCAACTGCAGCAGGAAAAACAAAAAAAAACACTCCCATTAGAGACACAATCAATTCCAAGGATGCTCAAGATGTTCATTCAGTGAGAACCTACACAGAGCCTCTGATCGGTTCGGGAGCAGTCTGTGTTTCCAGTTTGACCAACAACCATCATCTATGGAGCAAAACCCAATACAGACCGATCCTACTCGCCGTTACAAAACAGCTTCGCCAGCCCAGAAACGGCACTGCTTTTTCTAAGACACACCAACCAAAGAAGCAAGGCAAAGTAACCACTTAATACACTTAAAAAACAAAGGTGTAACTATTTTCTTAAGTGGCAAGAGACTTCTGGCAAATTCAACCCCCAAGGAGCAAAACCTAAGCTCTTTCTGCCCAGGCTTGTAGGGCCTCCCTGAGGAGCCTACTTACCTACTCCGTGGACAATTCTAACAAGCTTTGTTACCTGGCCTCCCAGCCAAAACTGCATCCCTTTTATAATTGCTACCTCTCCCTCCAGAGTGCAAGTCCTTAAGTGCCTGTTCGTGAGTGAGTCCCTAATACGGCTCCTGGCAGAGTAAGGATTCAATTACTCTATCTGCTGATCAAATAAATGAAGATTAGAAGACGTCGATGGGGGAGGGGTCGTTCGTCCTTCTCAACAACAGCCATAAGCTGATTTCAGGATGAAAGATTAGAAGGTGCCACCATGATCTTCTTTCTCCCTTTTAGATGCCCAGATACTAACATTCAATTGCTGGAAATCTGTAGTTTTTAAACCAGTGTTCTTCCATTCAACAAACAAGACAATCCAAATTGTAAGTATGTGTAAGAAAAGGATCCCTGCCCTTCTGCTAACGCACCTCTTCCCGCTCCCCAACTCCACCACCCACCCCGCCAGGAAGAGAAACACTCCCCCACTTGGGTCAGAGTCCAGAGCACAGAGGAGCCTCCTTTCCTAGCAGGCAAGGGTCTCTGTGTTAAAATGTTACACATGGAGTATGCCTCTCTCTTGCCCTAAAAAGGCAGAACTGGCAAAGAGATCCAGGGCTAACTCTCTGCAAATAGGCCTTCATTACAAAAGGAAAAAAAACAACAACAAAAAGATAATGATGAAGCTTGCATCTAAAAACAGAACTGACAACTGACTGACAGGATGGGAGCAAAGGATATAAAACTCAAAAATCACGTTCTAGGAGTAGGAGCAAACAGCCCTAAACACCTGAGAGCTGCACAACACAGTGATGTATTCTCACGAAGTAAAGGAAAAGTTTCTAAATTATATTATAAAATCTATTCACTTAAAATTTCTTTTAAAGTTCAGTCTTCAGGGACGCCCGGGTGGCTCAGTCGATTAAGTGTCCGACTTCAGTTCAGGTCATGATCTCGCAGTTCGTGGGTTTGATCCCTGCGTCGGGCTCTGTGCTGACAGCTCAGAGCCTGGAGCTGCTTCCGATTCTGGGTCTCCCTCTCTCTCTGCCCCTCCCCTGCTCGCGTGCTCGCTCCCTCTCTCTCTTAAAAAAAAAAAAGTAGGGGCGCCTGGGTGGCGCAGTCGGTTAAGCGTCCGACTTCAGCCAGGTCACGATCTCGCGGTCCGTGAGTTCGAGCCCCGCGTCAGGCTCTGGGCTGACGGCTCGGAGCCTGGAGCCTGTTTCCGATTCTGTGTCTCCCTCTCTCTCTCTGCCCCTCCCCCGTTCATGCTCTGTCTCTCTCTGTCCCAAAAATAAATAAAAAACGTTGAAAAAAAAAATTAAAAAAAAAAAAAAAAAAGTAAATATTAAAGTCCAGTCTTGAGGCACCTGAAACTAATGTGTGTACACCAAGTATCCCCACTACTAAGTGATCTCCTAGGTAGGATCTAGGTGCCACAAAGACAGAGCTCACAGGTCACCTGAAGGATTCCTTGGCCAACAAGTGGTCATTACTGTCTGTGGTCTTGAGCAGTCGTTCCAAAACCTAGCTACACTTCATTACTACCTGGGGAGCATTCTAAAAATATATTCTTGGGGCCCCTGGGTGGCTCAGTCAGTTGAGCATCTGACTCTTGATTTCGGCTCAGGTCACAATCTCATGGTTCATAGGATCAAGCCGTGAGTCGGGATCCACGCTAACAGCAAGGAGCCTGCTTGGGATTCTCTTCCTCCCACTGCTTCTCTGGCCCCTCCTGGCTCATTCTCATTCTCTCCCTCTCTCAAAATAAATAAATAAAACTTTAAAAAATATATTCTCAATACCACCACAAATTTCCAGAGGTGGGGTCCATCATCCTTGGTCTTAAAAATGTCCCAGGGGCACCTGGGTGGCTCAGTTGGTTAGGTGATCAACTCTTGATTTCAGCTCAGGTCATGATCTTGTGGTTTGTGGGATTCTCCCTCCCTCTCTCCTGCCCCCCCTTCCCTGCTCACATACACACAGTCTCTCTCTCTCAAAATAAAGAAACATTAAAAAACAACAACAACAAAAAGTCCTAAGTGACTCTAATGCGTGCCAGTCTAGCATCTATCTACAACAGAGTTTCTCAACTTCTACACTATTAATTTTGGGGGCTGGGTAATTTTAGGGTGCCAACTTGTGCATTACAGACTGTTTAGCAGCATCCCCGGCCTCTTATCTTCTAGAAGCCAAATTGCACATTGCCCACTCCCACAGGCAGGACGTGCAAAAATGTCTCCAGACATTGCCAGATGTTTCTTTAGGGGCAAAACTGCCTCCCAACCATGAAACACATACCTAGAGCAAATCAAAAACCAGTTACTTGAGATTCTCTTAAGGAAAAAGAAGAAATAAGACAGATGCTTAAAGCCAAGAGTCCAGGTTTATTTTTTTCAGTCCATCTCACCTAAGAAAAGTAGCTAACACACTACTTGGCCCACACAAGGACTCAGCTCTTGACTCATGAGGCCCAAACCACAGCTTCTGCTGCTTTTCATGAAATAAACTCAAGGCTGAGTTTCAGGTAAGTAGATAATTAGAAGAACTGCATTGTCACTATCATGTATTCTTCTTAGGGGTAATAAAAACATTATAAAATTTGGACCAACATATACTGAAGCTGCCTCTCAACTGCCCAAAATATGACATTTCAAGAAAGAAGTTCACAACGGCAACAAACTAAATACCGATCCTGACAAATACTGTTGTTTTTTCTTAAATTTTTTTTGGTAACATTTACTTACTTTTGAGAGACAGAGACAGAGCATAAGTGGGGGAGGGGCAGAGAGAGAGGGAGACACAGAATCCGAAGCAGGCTCCAGGCTCTGAGCTGTCGGCCCAGAGCCTGATGCGGGGCTCGAACCCATGAACCACGAGATCATGACCCAAGCTGAAGTCGGACGCTCATCCGACTGAGCCACCCAGGCGCCCCAGTGACAAATACTGTTTTAAGAAAGAGGTTTTTGTATACTAACTGGAATTTAAAACTTGAAAGAAAAAAAAGAGAGAGAGAGAGATTTTGCCTGTGATAAGCACAATGCCTTTGCACCAAAGCAATGCAAAAGTTACCTTAAAGGAGCGAACGTCACTCTGTCAAATCTTACCACCATTCATTTTCTGTCCAGCTGTGGTCTGATTCTCAAATTCTCAAGTAGTTAATTCAAACCAGCAAGTTTTTGTTTTGTTTTGCATACTTCACACAAAAGCTAAAGTTTTCTAATCCAAAACCCTGTTCTTAAGTTACCCCAGGCGAGATGCCCACCTCTACTTAAAAGTGCACAGGGGAGGGGCACCTGGGTGGCTCAGTCGGTTAAGCATCCGACTTCGGCCCAGGTCATGATCTCACGGTTTGTGGGTTCGAGCCCCGCATCAGGCTCTGTGCTGACAGCTTGGAGCCTGGAGCCTGCTTCGGAGTCTGTGTCTCCCTCTCTCTCTCTCTCTCTGCACCTCCCGAGCTCATGCTCACTCTCTGTCTCTGTCAAAAATAAATACACTTAAAAAAAAAAATTAAAAAATAAAAAAAGTGCACAGGGGCACCCGGGTAGCTCAGTCAGTCAAGCGGCCGACTTCGGCTCGGGTCATGATCTCGCGGTCCGTGAGTTCGAGCCCCGCGTCAGGCTCTGTGCCGACAGCTCGGAGCCTGGAGCCTGCTTCCGATTCTGTGTCTCCTTCTCTCTGACCCTCCCCCATTCATGCTCTGTCTCTCTCTGTCTCAAAAATAAATAAATTAAAAAAAAAAAAAAAAGTGCACAGAAACACTGCCCCAGTGCAAGCGAAGCAAGCCAGGTCCCAAGCAAGTGACACCGAGGGAAGGGCACCACGGTTCCGAGTACCAAGGATTAAGAGACTGTGAGTAAGTGTGTGACCGAGCGGATGGCATTCTGTTATTAGAGGCTCCAGACTCCCTAATCAGACACACCGAAGGCAAAACACTTCCATAGCATCCGTGGGAGAACGGTGACTTCCCAAATGAGGCTTGAAGTACATCTCAACACGCAGCACCCCTGCAAACCTCGATAACCCGGAGAACACGGACGAACAGATACCGGGACCATAAAATTGGAGTTGACAGACACGGGGACCAATCGCACCGAGGGCCTCGTATCCCCACGCAGGCAGGAAGAGAATCGGACCCGAGCTCCCGACGGGCTTTTCCTCAATTACCCACCTCTCAGACAAAACACTCCGAAGCACCAGCAAGAGCTTATCACTTCAGGAAACACTGGTGATTTGACGAATCTTCAGCCACCCCTCTCCTGGAAAAGTTAAAATAACTTCCAGCCTGTTTTCTCCGCAAAGCTGACGGTGAAACACACAGGGCTTTCTGGAGACCGTCACCGAGGGCCAGGGCTTACACGCTCATTTGACTTCCTAACGGTAATCCAAACATTCAAAAATCAAATTTAAATTGGCACCAATAGCCACTAATTGCACCAAGCTGATTCTGCGCGCCAGGCACCGTTGCTAACTCGTTCCCGCCCCACAAACGCGGGAGATGGACTATTATTATTGCCGTGTTACAGGGAAAGCAGACAAGCGGGGTAACTTGTCCAAGGTCGCAGAGCCAGCAAGTGGTGAAGCCGAGACCTCAAGCCAGGCACTCTAGCTTCGCAGTAGAGAAAAGCTGAAATCCCGCCACCGCTTAGGAGACCTTCATTCGAGTGGCTGGACATCTGGAGCCCCTCTCCCACTCGCCGCCTCCCTGCAACGTGACCTTGAGGACAAAAACCAAAGTAAACTTCCCATTAGCAAAGTGGGACGGTATCCACGCCGACGGGTGCTGTGGGGACGAAAGGAAACCACCACGTAAAAAGCAAAACATAAACAAAGCTCTAGCCGACCCGCTAGAAAACGTTAAGAAGGACCGGGAACGCCGCGGGAAGCTCGGAGGCTGAAGCTTCAGGGCGCAGGGATGCTCGCAAGGGCTCCTTCCGCGCCCTTACAACCGAAAAGTCCAAGTTGAGATGGGAGCGAGCAGCACCCGGGAGGAAAGCCCTCCAAGTCCGCAGCGGATGGGCTGCTTTAAGAGGGAGGTACTTCCAGCCACACGAAGGACCACCCCCCTCGCTCATATTCGCCGGGGAGGCGTTCGTGACCAGGTCCACCTTCGAGTCACAACACCGGAGTTAAAAAGCCGCTCGGAAGGCTATTTACATACTCCGAGCCGGGTTCTGCGTGTCCCGATGACTCTGCGGCCAAAGAGCACAAACCCACAGAACTTGTTTCCCGCAGAACGGAGCCCAACAATGGCCTTCGAGAGTCTGCGGCGAGCTGCCGCCTCAACTTGACACGCTCGCGGGCCCGCGCCCAGAGAAGTTGTCCGGGGCGGGCCGGAGCCGAGCGGGGCCCGGCCGGGTTAGGGGCGCGCCCCGCCCGCCGCCGCCGCCGCCGCCGCCGCCGCGCAAGGCCGCGGACGCCAACCCGGGCGCAAAGTTCGCCGCCGGCCCGCGGCCCGCCCCGGCGCCCGGCGCCGCCAGGCCCCCGCGGGCCGCGGCGGGCGAGCAGGCGGCTGACAGGCGCGGGCGGGGACGGGCCGCGGTGCCCGGGCGCCGCGCCTCCCCGGCCGCCGAGCGGCGAATTCCGGGGGGGAGGGGAGGGGAGGGGAGGGGGCCGGGACGCTCCCTCCCCGCGCCGCCGAGGCCGGGCGGAGGGGGCCTCGCCGTCGCCGCCCGCGCGCCGCGCGCCCCCCGCGCCCCCCGCGCCGCGGCCCGCTCCGCCGCCCCCACCCCCACCCCCATTACCTGGAGGTGCCCGCGACCCGCCGCTAGTCGCGCTCAGGCGGGAAACGCGCTCACCGACACCATCAGCGAAGCGCCCAAAATGGCGGACGTATCAAGCAGGCCTTGAGTTCCCCCCGCCCTCCCTCCGGCCGCCTCGCAGCCAATCGCGACCCTATCTCCGCCCCCAGGTCCGCGCTCATTGGCCTTCCTCTCCCGCCCCCTACAGCCTATTGGATCGCCCGGCGGCCCGGTTGCGCCTACGCCGATTGGCTCACGGGCCCCGTCAGTCAAGCGCGAGGGGAGCATTCTTTTCCCATGGACTTGACGGATCCGGAACCTCTAGGACCCCGGAGTCTGGAGAAACAAATCAGAAACCGGGAGAAACCTGGCCGGGTCCCCCTACGCCGTAGCAACAGCAGGGCCTCCGCTTGACGGACGCTGCGGACCACCAATCCGATGGCCAATGCTTTTTAAAACTAAACTGAGCCAAACCAATCCTGGCCATGGAGTTGGGAGCAGTAAGGGAACCAATGAGGTAGCGAGAGCCGCGGGGCAGGCGGGCTGGAGGGTCAGGAGCCGACCGTGATGACGTGAGCCACAATACGTCCCCGCAGTGGAGGGCGCCCCGAGCTGGGGAATTAGCTCAAATGGTAGAGCGCTCGCTTAGCATGTGAGAGGTAGCGGGATCGATGCCCGCATTCTCCACAGCTGCATTTTATAGGGGGGTGGGGTGGGGTCGTCCGTTCTCGGCCCCTGCCTCGCTCAAGTGGTGGCCGGGCCGGGAGTTGGGGTCAAGGTGAGGGGATGGCTGCTTCCACCCCCGGCGTCCCAGGGGTCTGTGACCCTAGCTGTGCGTCCACGCCCGCGGGAGTGAAGTGCGCGGTGGGGGGCGTCCCTTTTGTCTTGCAGAAGGATTTACACCGGAGCCTCTTCCAAAATGCTCGCCCAGGCCCCCCCATCCACTGCTCGGCCTCCCCGGCAGGGAGGGGCCGGGACACATTAGAGTAGCCCACCTTGGCCCATCTTAGACACCTTCTAATAACCCGTCTGGCTTCTCAGTAGGTGCGGAGCTCCGTCTAGAGTCACGAGTAAATCGACAGGAGGGCGGAAGTTGGCGGCAGGGCTGAGCAGCGCAGGCGAGGTGAGGGTGGTGTGGAACCCAGCCCGAAGTCGGCAGAACGCGAGCGCGCGCGTTCGCGAGGCTGCCCCGGGGGGAGTGCTGGCCTCTCGTGGGCCGCTCTCCGGTGAGCACTGTTCTGTGCCCAGCCTGCACGGGTGCGTGGGCACAGAGGGTCCTGGCTCTGGCGGTCTGTGGGGGACGGTCAGACACCCCTTGTAACACAGGCCGCAGAGTGGCGGGGGCCCCTCTGGAGCAGGTGGCATTTCAGCCCCCGAACAGGGAGGACAGAACCGTGGGTTCCTGGGTCCGGGTGGCGGGGAGAGAGACCAGAGACCCCAGGGCGGAGCTTTGGAGCGCTGGGGAGGCAGGCACGATTCGGTTGTGGTGGGAGAGGAACGTGGCCGAGAGAGGAGGTGGCCGAGGTGGCTGCACGATGCGGGGCCCTGCGGACAGTGCCACCGTGCCCAGGAAAAAACAAGAATCCCTAATGCCCAGACTTGGGTTGGGCACCAGGCCGGGCGTCATAACGGGGGCTCCATGCAGGGAGGTTGGAGTCTTTAGGGCAGCTAGCTCACTCCAGTGGTGCCAGCTTGGTCCGGGATGGCCACTCCAGCTCACGGGAGGCTGGTTTCTGTGACCTTCCCCAAGCCTCCTGAGAAAAGTGACATAATCTGGCCACTGCGGGTAGGGAGGGCAGGCCCAGGAGAGCGGCCGCCAGGTTGCCTTGCAGATAGATGCTCAGGATCTTTCTGTGCCCATACCCCCACCCTTGGCACCCACCTCAGCCGGCCCCCAGCTCCCTCCGTCTCAGGGACTCAGGCGCCCTCTGAGCCCCCATGCCACACAGGGAGAATGAAAACCAGCGGAGCTGGGTCAACCCCAGTGCCTGGAAGCTGGGCCTCTGGTGCAAACATGCCCCCTCCCCCAGCCCACCGCTTCAGCAGAGCCTGACGCTGATTCTCGAAAGACGTTGCGGCGGGTGGCTCTATTACGGTACGGTATTATTGTCCCCATTTTATAGATTGGTGAACAGAAGCCCAGGAAGCATTCAGGCACCAGGTGTGGGCCGTGTTGGCTGAGTGAGCTCGGCTGGGTGATCTCACCTCCCTGACTCTCCAGTTCTCATCTGTAAAGTACAGTACTGATAATACCTACTAACCTGTGTCCGTGCCCTGAAGGGTGCTGGACGTCTAGGGAGGTAGCAGCCAAGGGCAGATACTATTCACCATTGATCCTGCTGCTCAGAGCGGCCTTGGGCCTGGCCAAAGGCCACACAGCTAGTGAGGAACGCAGTCGACGCGGTGGAGGTTGAAACCAGTTCAGGTGTGCTGGTGCGGAAGGGTAGGGGGAGGAGACATATGCAGATAACCTGGGGTGGGGCCGGAGCAGGCCGGCCTGGCTGAGAAAACTGCAGAAGGACGGTGCAGAGGATCCGGTAGGGATGACTGAGGTCTGGGCGAAGAGACTGGGAGGGACTCCGGGAGGCATTGGAACTTACGGTTTCTGCTGGGAGACTGAGGGCCGGGAAGAGCTTCTGAGTTAGAAGGGGCGTGTTCAGGGCTGGCCCCACCTTGCAAAGGACGGACAGAGCAAGGGCAGCAAATCTCTGCTACAGAAGTCGCACCAGGCCAAAGGGCCAGGCCCCAGCCGCTAGACCCAGCAGCCCGGGAAGAAGCCGCAGGGAACCCCTGGACAGGGGGGCGGCGCCTGAGATGAAGGGCTGGGCCAGGGTTGGGAGCCTGGGGAGAGCCCAGCCCCACACAGAGATCCCTTTACTCACTCATCATCAGAGGACTTGCCTGTACACGCTTCAGGCTCTTTCACCCCAGACCCTGAGGAGGGTCACAGGGACATTTGCACTATAATTAAGTGAATGATGCAGTACCTCCCCCAACATAAGTGGGCCCCAAAAGTCTCCAATTATGATGAGCTAACCTAACTGGAAGGGTTGAAGTCAGGGAGGACTTCCTGGAGGCATCTGAGCTCAGCCTATCTCCTGAGAGCCCTAGGGAGCCATTGACAGGCTTTAAGCAGGAGAGTGATTTTGAACCTTTGCATTGGCCTCAGTATCCTAAAACTTCTAGAGTTCATGGATCACCACCTTCCCCTTTTCCCCCTAATCCTTTTATGGTTTCATTTTCACTGTTTAAATTTTCAATCCATCTAAATTTAAAAGTGTAATAATGAATGCCCACATACCCAGCTATCACCCCCTTAGCTTGTGGGAACAGACACAGAGCTGCCAAATTTCAATTCTATCAAGTAATGATTTTTAAATAAAAAATTGTTAGGTAGTGATTTAAAAAAAACACACCTTTATGCTATTACGATGATTTCATGAAAGAAAAGACATTTTAACCCATACGTACACTCAGAAAAAGGCTTTAAATTGAATAAGCTCAACTTGGGGGAAACGCCCCCTCCCCCATGGTCCTTCCTAATGTCATGTCACCAGGGCTCGGACCTGGTCTAAGGGCTGGAGTGAGGCCACCCTGGCAGAGGACAATGCCTCGAAGGCCAGGCTGGTGCCCGGCCAGGTCATGTGTTGAGGCTGGAGGGCTGTGGGGCCAGATAGGGAGCTCTAGGAGGTAGGAAAGGTCAATCCGTTTTAACATGGAAATTAAGTTCTTCTGTTTCTCCTCCTTTTTTTCAGTGCATTAAGATTCAGTCTGGGTTGCCAAGGAGGGGAGTGTTGTACTTCCTACCAAAGACTGTTCGTGGCCCCAGGGTTGGTAGAAAGGGCGGCCACTAGCGTTGCTAATGATCAACCTGTCCAATCCAGCAGGGAAGAAAAGAAGAGAGGGCATTTGGGGAGGCGGAGGGGGGGGGGGGGTAGGGGGTAGGTATGGGAGTCTGGGAGAAGCCCCCAAGGGGACAAGCCAGCAAGAGCCGAGTCTCACCCAGCTCCCCAAAGCACTCAGGTTTCTTGGGGACAGAAACTTCCACACCTGCCAAATCCCGGTTCCCTAGCGTCCTGCCTGGCGGCGGACATGGCCAAGATCTGGCCACCTGGATTTTGTTCAAGTGTCCAGGGCAGCTGTAGACCCACGGGGGCTGCTGGACCCGGGGCAAGGAGGAGCCCCTCACCCATTCTGGATGAGGCGAGGGAGGGCTGAGCGGAGCAAATGATCGGACCAGTGAGGAGTGAGACCCCGCAGGACTCGGGGGTGGGCGACAGAGACTTGGGGAGTAGTGGGTGTCACTGCAGAGGTGAGATGGTTTGGAAGGCTTGGGCACATTGAGCAGTGTCTGGTTGTCAGTATTGCTTGTTGTGTAAAGAAATGATTGAACAGGGGTGCCTGGGTGGCTCAGTCGGTTGAGCGTCCGACTTCAGCTCAGGTCACGATCTCGCGGTCCGTGAGTTCGAGCCCCGCGTCGGGCTCTAGGCTGATGGCTCGGAGCCTGGAGCCTGCTTCCAATTCTGTGTCTCCCTCTCTCTCTGCCCCTCCCCCGTTCATGCTCTGTCTCAAAAATAAGTAAACATTAAAAAAAAAAAAGAAAGAAAGAAAGAAAGAAATGATTGAACAAATTAGTAAAAAAAAAAAAAAAAAAAAAAAAAATCTATTTTCTCCCAAGCCTTGGTTTCCTCAACTGCGAATTGGGGACACCATCTACCTAGCGGGACCGTTGTGAAGTTTAAATGAAATAAGCCAGGTTAACTTCATTTAAGACACAGCTTAGATAGCACCTCTTCCAGGAAGCCCTCCCTGCCCTCCCATCTACATAGGATGTTCTCTCTGGGCCCCAGGATATCTCAACACAATGCTCTCTCCCCCTCAGCTTTGGAAACTGTTGGCCGCGCCTTCGACAAGCCAGCAGGTTGGCCCCCCTTCCTCCTAGCTGACCTCATGGCAGCAGAGGGTCCAGCAGAGTGGCCTCTGGAGACAGGCCTGGGATGCCAGGGGGGTGTCTCAATCCTCCCCTCAGCCCATGCAGGCTGTCACCAGCGGTCAGCGGCACAGGCCGCTTCTCTTCTTGCCTGACCCTGGCTGGCCCTAGGAGAACGGAGGGGACCCTCACAATGCACGACTGAATGGAAGGGCAGGACAGTGGAGGGGGTCCCGGTAGCCCCCCGTGATGCAGCTCCTGCTTCTGAGTCGGCAAAGTCCCTCCACCCCCACCCCCTCTGCCCACGTTGAGATTAGGGCTTTCATTGGCACCGCAGGGCTTGTGGCCCAGCCTGGAAGAACGGGGATCCTGAGTGCTCGGGGGGCCCCAACTCCCCCCCCCCCGCAAGAAGCTCTCTGGGGCTGGGGACCCCACCCTGGGCCTGAGAGCTCTGGGTGCACCCTCTAGGGCTGGTCCTTAGCGGTGTGACCTTGGGCAAGCACGTCATGTCTCTGGGCTCTAATAGGTCACAGCTTCCATTTACCAAGGAGCTGCTCCTTGCCAGGCGCTCACTGGGCAAGGCTTCTCAACAGGCATGATCCCATTGGAGCGGGATGTCTTAAATGACAGTCCTCAGGGACGGGTGACAGCACCCTTCCTTACCAGATGGGGCCAGCTGGATGAAGTAAGTGAAGCTGGCCTTCCCAGGAAGATCCAGTCCCTCCTTCTGCAAAGGGGCCTTGAGCACAGGTCCCCCCACCCCCCACCCCCTGGTGGCAGCCCTCTTGGTCCCAGGGGCAGCAAGAACCAACAAGTCCGCCAGCCAGTCCCCGTCACCGCCAGTGCTGACCGTGACCTCCAGGAACTCCTGGACAATCAGGGAGCAGGGGAGACAGTTCCCCGAAAGTCTCAGGAAACCAGCCTGCAGACTCATATGCCTGACACCCCAGCTATGTCCCCTGGTCAGGCAGTCTGGGGAGCCCTGAAGGCCACCACCTTTCCCATTCCGCCTCCCCAGCACTGGGGCCCCAGGGTCTGAGTGTTCTGGGGTTTCCTCATCTTGGAGACTGTCACCTCCGCATTCCAGGCCCTGGGGGCTGGCCAAGGGTTCGATCTCCAGTCCCAAAGGGAGGCCCTTCTTCCAGATCGCTGTGCATCGATTCTTCTGAGTGTGTCCCCGGGACTAAAAATGGTAGTTCTCCTCTGACCTCCCTGTGACATTCCAAGTGAGGTTAGTCCCTTCCTGCCTGGCACCTGGGGAACAGCCTAACTTCCTCATGACATGCCGACCGGTTAGTCTCCTTCAGCAGGCTGGGGATCCCCCCACCCCCGGGGGCGGGGAGCAGGCCTTATCTCTCCGACGCCTCCTGTACCTACCCGGTGGGTACACGGGTACCCGGCGGGCCTGGGGGCAGTGTTGACTGACTGCCCTTGCGGGGACCAGGCTGGGGCAGGTCCCCAGGGCCTGGGGGCCTGTGTGCTGGAAAGGACAAGATGGAAACGGGGGAGGGCACGGGAGCTGGGAGGTTCCCACCCGACCGTGGCAGCCCCATCCACTGGGGGTCCACACGGAATACACAGCCAGGAGGGACCCCCCTCTGTCCCTGCACCATCTCCGTGGACGGCAGGCGGTAACTGGGGCCAGCACGCACAGAGGTCAGACAGGCCGAGGAATAGCCCGAGGCACAGGTACGTAATCTGTGGAGCCCAGGGCAAAACGAAACGCAGGGTCTCTTTCTTAAAACCCATTTAGAATTTCAGGATGGTAACAGTGGAGCCGGGGCCCTTCACGAGGGCACAAGTCAGGCATCCTGCCTGCCCACCTCTGCCCAGAGGCTCAGCCCACCCCGTGGGGGCCTGACGGGGACCCGAGGTGCTCAGGAGGATCAGTGCACAACTCTGACAGCTGTCCCAGGGAGGACGGAGGGCGGGATTCGCCCCGTGGGGTGGGGACCCTCAGCTCAAAAGCACACGTGGCACAAAAGAATGGCGGTGACGTTTAAAAAAAATTAAGTTTATAAATATTTTCTCCGCTGTACAAAGTCTTCCCCGGCCCGGCCCGCCCCATCACTGTTCACATGTCTCGTGTTGCTGTTTTCTTAAATCCCAACTATATTTATTTTTTTTTAAATCATAAAATATATTTTTTTCTTTGTTCATATTTAAAACTATTTACAAGGGCGCCGAGAGAGGCCGGGGCGGCCCGGCGGGGGTCAGGACGAGTCCGTGCAGGGGGACGGAGGGGGAGGGGAGAGGTGGAAGCAGCTCCTCTCGGTGGCGGGGGAAGGCGGGCAGCTGTCCTCCGCCGACAGGTACTGGCTGTGGGGTGTGGGCGGCGGCGGGTAGGGGTCTGAGTCCGAGTTCAAATCCAGGTAGTACTTGCTGGCCTTCCAGCGGCTGGCGCTGTAGTCGCTGTCACACACGTCCGTGCTGCAGGGCGTCGTCGGGGGCGCCACGCCGCGGATGATGTAGGGCCTGAAGGGGGACAGGGGGGAGTGGCACCTCGTCTCGGGGAGACCCCCCGGGGCCCGTCACCTGTGTGCTCCCTCTGAGCCACGCCCCCCACGTCCAAAGTGGGCGTGTCTGCACCGACACACCTGGGAGCCACGCTTGCCTTTTTTTTTTTTTTTTTTTTAACGTGTATCTTGAGAGCCAGAGACAGAGCATAAGCCGGGCAGGGACAGAGAGGGAGGGAGGCACAGAATCCGAAGCCGGCTCCAGGCTCCGAGCTGTCAGCCCAGGGCTCAAAGTGGGGACGCGAACCCACGGACCGCGAGATCACGACCTGAGCCGAAGTCGGACGCTTAACCGACTGAGCCCCCCGGGTGCCCTTTGCTTGCCTTTATGGAGAACAAGGCTTGCAGAGCCTACCTGGCCTGGGGGCCTTGGGCAGCTTACTTGACTTCTCTGGGCTTCAGTGTCTCATTGGGAAAATGGGGAGGCTAAAACAGTACCCAGTTCCAAAGAGGCTGGTGAGGATTAAATGAGATTCTTCGTGGAAAGTGCCAGAAACAGTGCCTGACACCAGAAAGCGCTGGACGACTGTTCCCCATTTTATCATTATTACTGTAAGTGCCGGAGACCAGTGAGCCTGGAAGTCTAAAGCCATCTGACCCAGGCGGTGTGCCTCCAAGCTCCCCGTGACGACGCCTCCCAGACGTCTCCTGCGCCGGAAGGTTCTGTCAGGGCCACGGCATGGCCTGAGCTGGGGGTGGGGATCGCGGTGTGTTTGAGGGCCCCAGAGGGCTCACGGAGGGCAAGAAGGTGGAGCCAGCGCCCTGGGGCCAGGGAGGGGCAGCGGGTGCTGAGAACATAGAGCAGGTGGACAGGCCTCCTAGGACCCCAGGGGCAGAAAGGGACCCCGAGACGGGGGGAGGGAAGAGGTGCCATAAAAATAGGACATAATGAGAAAGGCAGGACGTGGAGCAGAGACTGAGGGACCTGGCCAGCGTGGATGTGACAGCCTGGGGACAGCCACCCACAAGGCTGCTGGGGACACCCTGGGATGCTGAGGCACTGGGGGCGGGGGGAGCACTGCAGGCCCTTGACTAGGGCAGTGGCTCGCTCTCCTTTGGGCCCGGAGTCCCTGAAGTGGCCACCAGAGGGCAGGCGCGACGCGCTCTGAGGCTTCCCCGCTCCAGGCAGCTCTAGGGAGCAGGGAGGTGCGGGCCACTCTCCAGCTTCTGCCTCCCCCTTGGGGCGAGCGGCCCCCATGCACCTGTGTGGTAGGCCTGTGGCCTAAGGCCACCGGGTTGGAGGTCACCCCAGGCTCGGACCTGGCCCCTGGACACAGGCCAGCACACCCAGATGCCTCTTCTCAGCACCCTCAAGGGCCCCCTCCCAACCCAGGGGGGTGGGGTGTGCCACCCCAACACGGACCCCCCGGGGGGCTGAGAGGATCATCCCAATGAAGGGCCCTCCGCGGCAGGTGCCACCCCTGCACTCGTGAGACTTGGGGCCCTCACGGGATGGAGGCGGCAGAGGTGGGCATCACTGCCAGAGTCCCGCAGCTGGATTCAAACACAGTCAAACCTTGGCCCCTGTGCACGGGCCTCCCTAGGCAGTGGAACCTGGCCATGCCACAGTGGGAATCCCCTGGTGGCGCCATTCAAGGCCACGCCTGCCCGGGCACGTCCCGACTTAAAAAAAAAAACAAAACAACCCAGAGCTACGTCTACCTTCTAGAGCCTGCTCAGAACATGGGGTTTGGTTCCTGGACTCAGCAGGCAGGCCCAGCTTGCCCCACGGGGAGGCAAGCCAGGTATGGTCTGAGCGGCTGGGAGAGCCCACCAACACCCCAAACCTCTCTTCCCAGGTTTCCTGACCCGGGAAACAGGGACCGGGGGTCCTGCTCTATCACAGGCTTGTCTGGAGGCCCAGACGGCCACGGGTATGGAGGGCGGTGGCAGGAACTTCGTACCTGTAGGGTCTCGCAGTGGTGGGAATGTTGGAAGAGTAGAACATGTCCACGTTGTACAAGGAAGGGTCCGTGGCGGGGGACGGCGGCGGGTTCAGGATCTGAGGAAAGCAAGCAAAGGTTACACCCGCCTGACGGAAGCAGGTGCTCCCTACGGTGCGCCCACCCTGGCCTGAGCAGGCGGGCAGGGCTGGGAGGGGCCCGCTTGGCTCCGCGGGCCCCCCACGGTCTGTACGGTTCCGAGTCGGCGTTCGTGAGACTTAGGGAGTGGACAGGAAGCCACAGCTGTCCCCCCTGAAGGTTGTCACGGTGAGAGGCAACCCTGCCTGTGGCCCAAATACCACCCCGCAGACCAGCCGTGACCCCAGGCCCACACCTGAAGGGCCGGAGTCCGCCAGGTCCCTGAAGGCAGCAGAAAGGGCCTTTGTGGCCAGGCAGATGTGTGCGGGTCCTGTTCCATCACCCCCCGGCTGCAGCGTGCCCCCGCCCCCCACCGGTGAGGGACTTCAGCTCTCTGGGCCTCCACTTCCCCATCTCTAAAGTGGGCCCCTTGGTGACACGTGGTGAGTAACCTACGCTCCTTATTCTGTGGAGGGTCCTCTTCAGCCCAAATAGCCGTCCTTGGGGAGCCTTCAGGATCTGACCCCAAAGTTGGGAGGGCACGATACTGAGGAGGGTGTCATTCAGAGGGGGGAGCAGAGACCAGGCAGGGAAACCTAGCGGAGAGGGCCTCCCAGAGGTGCCCCCACACCCCAGCTCTTGGGGTCCCGTTTCCTCTTCTGCCCACGTATCGGACTAGAGCTGGTTCCCCCCAGCGCACTGCTGACGGGCTGGTCTTCCCACGTTCCACGGGCGCAGCCCCTCAGCGACTTGGGCTCGGGAGAGCGCCTCCTTCTGGTCAGGTCAACGCGGCAAGCCGTGTCTCTACGCTGTGGGATACTACGATGGTGGCTGTGGGTCACCGTCCACCTGTCCGAGCCCGCAGAATGTACGAGAGCAACAGTGAACCGTACTACACGCTCTGGACCTTGGACGGCTGTGACGTGTCCACGGGGTTCATCGATGACTGTTATTCATCAAGTACTACATGACTCTGGCACAGGATGGGCAGGAGGCGTGTGGGAAATCTCTGTACCTTCCTCTCAATTTTGCTGTGAAGCTAAAATCGCTTGTACGAAAAAAGTCTTTGGGGCCCCTGGGTGGCTCAGTCAGTTGAGCATCCAACTTCGGCTCAGGTCATGATCTCACGGTTCATGAGTTTGAGCCCCACGTCGGGCTCTGCTGGCAGCTCGGAGCCTGGAGCCTGGTTCGGATTCTGTCTGTCTGTCTGTCTGTTTCTCTCTCTGTCCCTCCCTTGCTCATGCTCTGTCTCTCTCTCTCTCCCGCAAATAGAAACAAACATTTAAAAAATTAAAAAAAAAAAAAAAAAAAAAGGAAGTCTTTAAAACAAAAAAGCACATTTGTAAAACTGGTAAAATCTGAATAGGGCCAAAGAATATCACACCAACAGCCCAGTACTTCCGTTGTGCTGTTACCATAGACTGAACGTTTGTGTCCCCAAAGGTCCTATGTCGAGTCCTAACCCCCGAGTGATGATAGTGGGAGGTGAGGCCGTCGGGAGCTGATCTGGTCCTGAGCGGGGAGCCCACGTGAGCCCGGCCGCCGACCTCGCGCAGCAACCTCACCCCTTCCCGCCACGTAGGGAGGAGACGGCCGTCGGTGATCCAGAACTGGGCCCCTGCTAGACGCCACAGACCCCAAATCTGCCAGCGTCTGGATCTCAGACTTCCCGGCCTCCAAAACTGTGACAAGCAGGTGCTAAAGCCACCCAGCCGACGTCATCTCTGTCAGAGCAGCACAGAAGGACTAAGAGGACGTTAGTTACGCGAGGCGTTACCTTTGGGGGAATCTGGGTGAAGGACAGAGGAGGTCTCTGTCTGTTCTTACAACCGCACGTGAATTTACAATGATCTCCGAAAGCCAAACTATCACCCTCTCGGCTGGGAAAATAAAGTCCATACTCTTGGATACCTGCCTGTGTACAGATTACCCCGAGGACACATAGGAAACTCACCACGGATGTGCCTCTGGGGGGCAGGGGTTCACGCTCAGCGTGAGGGGGGTGACCGTCTTTTCACTGTACGTTCTACGGTACCTTTTGAATTTTGTACCATGAGCATATATTTCTGATGTGAAACAATATAGTTAATTTATTGTTTTGTTTTTTTGAGAGAGAAGGCAAGCGGGGGAGGGGGGTGGCGGGGACAGGGGATCCAGAGCGGGCTCCGCGCTGACAGCAGCGAGTCGGACGTGGGGCTTGAACTCACGAACTGCAAAATCATGACCTGAGTCGAAGTCGGACACTCAACCGACTGAGCCACCCAGGTGTCCCTTGTAGTTATTTTACAAATAGGTGGCTTCGTGCAGGGTCTGTGTTTGGCGTGATGAAATGTGCTAAAATCCACGGTGGTGATGCTCGCACGTGTCCGTGAATTTGCTAACCACCGCCGAATTCTACCCTGTAAGCGGGTGATTGGTGTGGTATGTACGTTATATCTCAACAAAGTTTTTAAACGATAGCTGGGGGGCGCCTGGGTGGCTCAGTCGATTGAGCCTCTGACTTCGGCTCAGGTCATGACCTCACGGTTCGTGAGTTCAAGCCCCACATTGGGCTGTCTGCTCTCAGCACAGAGCCCACTTTGGGTCCTCTGTCCCCTTCTCTCTCTGCTTCTCCGCTGCTCATTCTCTCTCTCCCCCTCTCTCAAAATAAATAAGTTAATTAATTTAAAAAAACAGCTGGCTGGGGGCACCTGGGTGGCTCAATCTGCTAAGCATCCGACACTTGATTTCAACTCGGGTCATGATGTCAGGGTTCATGGGATCGAGCCCTGCCTCAGTGAGGAGCCTGCTTGGGATTCTTTCTTCTCTCTCTCTCTGCCTCTCCCCTGCTCATGCTCTCTTTCTCTCTCTCCCTGAATAAACTTAAAAAAAAAAAAAAAAATAGGTGGTTGGTAATAGTGTCATCTCTTGCTAATAAGACCCCCTCCCCTCAGCTCCCAGCAGAGCCAGAGGACCGAGAAGCCAGGGGACTGAGCCTCCCGGTATCTGCATGGGGGACCCAGGGGGCTGTCCTGGAGTAAGCTCGGCCTTTCACGATCGCCGGTATTTCCAGCTGGTCATGTGGCACACGTGAATGTCAGGGGGACAGTAGCGGCAGAGAGGACCAGACAGACGGTGGGGAGTATTCTAAACTCCAGGCTCTCGGCTCTTGGCTTCTGCTGCCCCTAGACGCAGCCCCGGCCTGCAGCCTCCTGGAGACGCGGTTCCCAGCAGGTGAGGCCGCGACAGCGACCCTTGCTGCCCCCTTCCTCCCCGACGCCTGCCAGTGTCAGATGTGCTAAGGAGGGGAAGGCCCGGACATGAGAGACACAAGAAGGGCAGCAACACCCAGCCCTGGCGGGTGGGGCTTCCTGGAGACCCCCAGAGAGAGCGCAAGAGGCAGAGGTCACCTTAGAGGAGCATCTGTTGCAGGAAGTTGGGCTTTTAAGGATCAAAAAGCACAGAACCACGTAATGTCAGCCCCGATGCTTGTATACACAGATTCACACTCGCGGATCAAGCTCGCCCCGTTTCCTGGGGCTGTGCCCTTGGGAATGTCCTCCCCAGCCTCGGGAGAGGTCCCCTGGCAGGAACCTGTAGGGGGCTCGGGCGCTGGGGGCTTCTGTGTGTCACCCTCTGTGTGACCACTTCTCTCTGGCGTGTGGCTTGCCTCGGACTAGGCCCTCACCCACTCCGGCTCTGGAAGCTCAGCCACAAAAGTCACCTGTGAGTGCCAGCCCTTAGGAAAACAACCCAGCTGTTTTCTGGGACCCAGCAAGGGCCTGGGAGGGAACATCGGGTGCTCTTGGCAGGGACAGCAAGGAGAAAGTCACACAGGCACACTGGGAGCACCCCGTCCAGACAGGCCCTACAAGAGACACAGTCACGGACAGGGTGGGCCTACGAGGGTCAAAGACAATCCCCAGGACACTGAAATGCCCGGCGGCAACCTGGGAGGTGGGGTTATGGGGGAGACTCCGCCCTTGATATTGTTATGGGTTTCCAGATTAGCCACCACGAACATGGAACACCCTTTCTAAACAAGAAAAAAAAAAAAAAGTCACAAGGGAAAAACGACAAGACGTGCAGAGGGAGGAAAGTGAACGCTGTCACCATTCTCTGTGACGGCGGGACAGCTGATAATTCCAGAAATGCCGAGGTCACAGGAAGGGGTCCCCCTGGCCGGCCACCGATGGTGGGGACCCCCCCCGGACGGCCGGGCCTCCTCCCGCGCCCACTCACCGGCGGGTACAGCGTGGCCTTGGTGCTGGATGAGCTGCTGGACGAGGCCCCGGTGACGTGGTTCCGGTCGTAGAGGGGCACCCCGCCCCGGCCGCCCATCAGGCTCACGGAGCTCATCACGGACTTGCCGCAGGAGATGCCTGCCGCGGGGGGAGGGACGAGGTGGCTCAGGGGCCAGGCCACCCCCCCCCCCCCCAAAGCACACCCTCCTTGGCTCCCGCGGCCCCCAGGCCCAGGTTCAGGCCCCTCTGCCCACCGCCAGGGTGCGTCTTCTCCGCTCACCCCAGCCGTGCCCAGGGCCCTCGCGCACGTCGGCTCCTCACCTGTGAAGGGGCCGTGCTGTGAGCCGCCGGGGGCTATGAAATGCAGGGGTACGTGGGGGGTCCCGCTGACGTACTCGTGCGGGAAGGGCCCGTTGGCCCCCGTGTAGCGCTGACACACCACACGCTGGCAGACGAAGTAGACCCCGCCCATGACAAAGAGCGAGAGGATGATGCCCACGACCGGCCCGATGGCACTGCCGTGGGCCGGGGTGTCGTCGGAGGGCGGCTTGGTGATCTCTGCCAGAGGACGGGTGGGAAGAGACGGTCGACGTTAACCGAGAAGGACAGGCCCTCCCGCGGGGGGTGGATGCCGTGTGCCCTGGAGGGGCCGCTGCGGTCCAGGCACAGCACCCGCTGGGGGAGGGCGGGAGGAAGGGAGAAGCTGGGTGCTGGGGCGCCACGCCACCCCTCCACCCGGCCTGCCCGGAGCACCCTCCCCCCTCCACCCCACCCCTGGCGGAGCTCTCCACGCTGCCCGACAAGCTCTCAAGAGCAGTCTCGGGTTCATCCCCCAGGGTCCAAGGGCTCTCTGGAGGCCCGGTGACGCCCCCAAGTCAGGTGGGCCAGGAGGCCGCTGGCTCCGGTCACCAGGAGCTGACAGGGGCCACGGGGGTGGGGGCTCCGAGCCGCGCCAGCGGGGGACTTGGCCCACGCGCAGGGGCAGAGCTGGGCTGATGGAGACCCCGGGGGCCGGAGGCCTTCACCAGCAGGGCTCGCTGAGCCCCACGCGCCTGCTGACACAGAGGTCCCAAGTGAGGGCAGTGTGAGGGGCAGGGGCCAAGCCCAGGCTCGAGGGCCCAAGGGTCTTTCTGAGCATCCTGACGGGGCGACGAAGTCCGGGGGCCGGTGCTCCTCAGGCTGCCCCCCGCCCTGGGGAGGGAGCACGGAGACTCTAAAGTCAACTTTGGCGAAAAGAACGTTCACTTTCCCATCAGGCCCAAGGATTCCGTCCACCGCGTCCCCTCTTGCCAGCCAGAACCCAAAGCAGAGGAGGAAAACCGCCGGCTTGGGCGACCAGACCAGACTCTGGATAAATGTCGCCCCTGACGCCGGAGGCGCCATCATGCCAGAGGCTGAACAGAGACACGGTCAGACTGGCGCCTGCCAGCAAAGGGGTGGGGGCGTGACTCCCGGTGGCACCCACGGCCGCCCTCCGGCCCCAGGTCACTCACTTTCTTGAGACGCTAACTGAGGTGCCTCACCTCGCTTCACACGAAGGGACAACGTGCTCAGGGAGCCCCCCTCCTTCCCTGCCCTCAACACCCCTCTCCCGTAGTCAGCTCTCAGCCCAGATACGTCTACAGTGAATGCAGAGCCCACGTCCTCAGACGTGTGCACACATTCCCACTTCCTGTCTGAGACTCCGGCTCCCTCCCCGTCGGAGTCAAAGACGGCCCTTCAAGAGCCACCACCTCCAGGAAGCCTCCCTGACTGCCCTGGCCTCACATCCCACGGCCGCCGTACCCCTGACTGTACAGGCCACGTCACTCACGGGGCACGAAGTGCCATGCACCTCCTCGCCGGAGAGCAGGCTGGCAGGGAGAGGGCCACCCTGACCCCCATCTTCTGATGGAGATGCCTGACAGAGGCTGCCGAGTGAGGTCCTGGCGGGCAGAAGCGTGCCCTCTCAGGCACAGTCAGCTCCAACCACAGGGGCCTGTCTCCGTCCCAGCCGGAAACACCCCCATGGGCTCACGCGCCCCCCTCCCCCTCCCAGCTCAGCCCCACAGCTGCCCCTACCTCCAGGCAGGCTTCCCTGCCGGCCTCCCCCAAGGCCAAGTGCTCCCAACCTCCCAGCCTCCTCTGTCCGTGTACCAGGCCCCCAGCATGTCTTCTCCCTCTAGACCCCACACTCGTGGGGAGCACCCCAGCCCAGGGTGAACCCTCCACGGGAAGCTGGCTCACCGCACATGAGCTCATCGGAGCCGTCGATGCAGTCATGGAAAGAATCACATTGCTGCTTGATGAGGACACACTGGCCACTGGCGCACCGGAACTGGTTGGGCAGGCAGACGGCTGCAGGGGGAGGGCTTGCGTTCAGAGAGGCTGCAGGAGGACGAAGTGGACAGCCGCCAACAGGTGCTTCCCGCCCCGCCCCCGAGACCCAACAGAAAGGTCTGGGTTCCAAACGCAGAACGGACAAACGGGACCCTTTCTAGGATGGGTTCAGGGAATGGCCACAGCAAATCCGGTCTCCACCCTCCCCTCGACGACCCCTATTCCAAGGTCTAGGCACGGCTGGCAGGGAAGGGACCTCAGTGACTCCCAGGAAGTACTTATCAGGCTCCTACCACGGCTCAGGCCCATGCAGAGCCAGGGCTAACACAGCCCCTGCCCCGAGGCTCTCCTGAGTTATGGGGAGGTGACAGCCAACTAGAGGAATGACCTAGAATGGGTGGGAGCAGGGGCAGGTGATATCTCAGCAGAGCTCCCAGGGTGGAGGATAAGGAAGGGGGAGCAGGGCTCAACCAGGAAGGAAAAGGCAGCTCACGGCCTTTTAGACTAAGAGGAGGAAGGCTGGGTATGGCCTGTTTCCCTCGTGTTCCAGAATGCCAACCCAGAAGGAGCTACTGTTGCAGAGGAGGACACTGCCCAGGGGACTCAGCCATCGCCCACCCCCAGTGCTTGCTATCCAAGCTCTCCAGCCACCCTGCCCCACCCCAAGCGCCCCTCCCTGGGAGCCAGAGATGAGAGGACCCTGTCCTCGCAGCGGGTGGGACAATTTGTTGGTAACAAAGGAGAGGAAGCTTCTGAAAGAGAAGGTGCAGCCCAGAGCCTGAACTAGGGCGTGCTGTGGGTGCTGCACATTGCTCCCAGAGAAACATTACAGGGGGAGAGGCGGGGGGACGGTTCCCAGCCAGGGCTCCTGCCATCCTCTGAGACGGCCACCTAAACACTCGTGCTACGGCAAGGCTGTATGGCTGGGCTCAGCAAACGTCTCTGCCAAGGGCCAGGCAGCAGGTATTCAGGCCTTGAGGGCCACGGGTCTCTATCGTTTTAGTGCAAGTAAACGAGCGAGCCTGGCTGTGTTCTCACGCAACTTTACGAAACCTGGTGGCGGTCTGGATCTGACTCTCAGGCCGCGGTCTGCCAACCCCTGGCCTCCCGCCGCCATCAAATTCTCGGAGGGTCCATAAGCTGCAAAGACTTAACATCTGCGGCTGTACAGGACCAGCTGAGGAGATGAGCCCCCACCCCCGGGCCTTCATCTTCCATAAACGGCTGCTCATCACGAACGGGGACAGTAGACGGTGATCCACCAGTTGGGGGTTATCTCACAACAGCAGCCGGTGGCTACGGGGGAGGCAGAGCAGCCCATCAACAGCTCGGCGGCAGTCGTGGGGCCGTGGTGCTGACGCTCTGTGGCACGAACCACCGAGCAGGTCGTTTATAAAAGGGAAATTCAGAGAACGCCCAGAAACAGAGGTTAAAGTTAAACAGAGGTTAAGACCTCACTGCTAAGGTCTAAAGGAAGATCCTACTGGTCAGAGTGGACCGAGATGACTGAAGCGCATCTTTTTGTCACGTTCGGCTCACCGGGTTGCTAGAAACCACCCAGGAACAAGCATTATCCCACAGACTGCCCTGTGAAGGGCAGCGCTGCCTTTGGGGACGGGGATTTATCCAGCTGACTACTGGATTTGCCTGGGGATTTTGTGAAACTCTTGAGCCAGGGGCGGAAGGCAAGTAGACTCTCCCAGCCTGCCTTGGAGCCAAACTACTTGGCAGGACAGGGTGGGTGGCAAAGTTTTCCTCGGTAGGCCTACGAATAACATTTTCCTCTCCCAACCTGAGGATTTAGCGATTTCGCTCGGGACAAACGTTCTACCCTACTCTTGCGTGGCCAGCCTGGGTTCACGCTCCGGGAGGACGACAGGGCAGGTGGCTTGCAGGGGGTGGGAGAATCTCAGGAAGGGGGCAGCCAGGATGAGGCAGGGGAGGGCGGGGGTGGGGCAGGGCCTTTGAGGGTCGTGGTCCAAGCCAGGGTCGGGCAAAGGCGGGGGCGGGGCCAGCGGGCAGGGGCGAGCCAGTGGGCGCGCCCATCCCGGGGCTGCCGGGGGCGGGGCCAGCGGGCAGGGGCGAGCCAGTGGGCGCGCCCATCCCGGGGCTGCCGGGGGCGGGGCCAGCGGGCGAGGGCGGGGCCGCTCTCACCGTCGCAGTCCGCCTCATCCGAGCGGTCCTGGCAGTCGGCCTCGCCATCGCAGCGCAGGCGCAGGTCGACGCACTGGCCCCGCGCGCAGGGGAACTGGGCCGCCGAGCACACCGGGCAGCCCTCCTCGTCGCTCTGGTCGTCACACTCGGGGAAGCCGTCGCAGCGCCAGGCCCCAGGTATGCAGTCGATCTCCCCAGTGGCACACGCGAACTGGTCTGGCGAGCACGTGGGAGGCTCTGCAGAGAACAGGAACACCATCACGCCCCGCCCCGCGGGGCCATGCGCGGTTCGATCAGTGGAGGCCCGCGCGGCCTCCACTGCAATGTGACCTGCCGCCGTGAATCTTCTTTGTTGCCTTTTTTTTTTTTTTTTTTTTTTTTTTTTTTTTAACCGTAGAGGGGATAGGGGGGTGTTCGGGAACCTGGGTTTGAAGCAGCAGGTACTACACCAAGTTGAGCAGAAAACGCTCTGGGCTGGAAACTCGACCCTGTCCGCTGAGAAGCCGGGGCACAACCCCTTCGTGTGAGTCTCCATCCCCTCACATGCAACTCAGGGCACTGGGTTCCTGAGGATGCCCACGGTACCTCCAACTGGAGCCCTGCCTTTACCTGCCTGGGGTCCCAGGCTGGGCTGCCAGTCTGCTGCACCTTGTGCACGTCCGCCTGGCCACACCTGAGTGTCCATTGTGCGCACACACGCACGTACACATGCACACCCCTTAGGAGATGAAGGGTCAGAAAGCAGGTGCTCAGGACCAGCACCTGTTACAGGTCTGGGGCAGCTGCTGCAGTGGGACTGGGACTTCGTGGGACCCACGGACACGGCAGGGGCCGGTGGAGGACCTGCAGGGTGCCTTGCTGAGGAGTGAGCTAAGGAGAGGCAGGAAGGCGAGGATACCACGGTGAGGGGGTGCAAGGAGGAGTAGGAAGGCTCCCAATGGAGGGAGTCACCTGAAGATGGGGAGCTGGGTGGGTGGAGAGGAGACCTGGGGCCACCTCCTACCAGCTGACCACGGTGAGTCGTTCCACTCCTCAGATCCAACTTCCTCAGCACAGGCCAAGTGCAGGCCAGGACATGGTTGGGGCGCAGGGTGGGACAGGAGGGAGGTGGACAGGTCTGGGGTTGAACCTAGCCCCCCTCGGCAACTGTATAACCAGACAACCCCCCCGCCCCCCAGCTCCCCCGATCTCCGTTTCCTCGTCTCTGAAACAGAAGCGGCAACGCTAGACCCACGCCCCTCACGGGACAGCAAGGTGAGTGTAGATGTGTGTGGCCGTGCCGACTCGGGAAGGGCTCAAACAGCTTTCATGATGGCGTGCTGAGAATGCTGTCTGGCTCCTGCCACTTCACGAGGCACGAGGGTCCACGTCATCCCTGAGAGCCCCTCGGAGCTCTTATCCTTCTGTGCTGTCCCCAGAGAAGTAGCCAGGCATCAAGTCTGAAGGGCCAATGGCAGGGGAGGGGCAGAGGGGCACGTCATTCAGGAGCCCCAGGGCTGTGGTCCAAGGGAGAGCAGAGCACTCTGTGCAGCCCCATCTTATCCAGGGCAGCCTGGACATCTGTGGGAGTGGCAGAGCCACTCAGGCCACAAAGCCACTTGAGCCCTGGGGCTGGAACCTGGGAGAAAAGCCATAAAGACGCTCAGGAGGGTCAAAGCGGCCCCCAGCAGGGACAGCCACAAAATGTCCCCTCTGCTCTCAGCAAAGCTCTCTGGGGTTCACAGTGTGAGAAAGGACCAGCGAAAGCTCCTGTGGCCCTACCCCTCGAGCACCTTGGCAATGGACAGTCTCTCCAGGGGCAAGGCCAGCTGAGGATAGGCATCCGTGTTGTACTGGTGGGCATGTGCTGACTGTCTTCTGTGTAAGACACGGTGTGGGTGCCATAAGGGGTGAGGATAAGCAGAAAAGGGGCAGGATAAAGACCAGCCCCCAGGAGCTCACAGAAGAGAAGGGGAGATGAGAAGATCCAATGTGACCTGGGGGACACTGAGGGCAGCAGAGAGGAAGCCCCAGGATTTGGGCTTCATCACAAGTGACAATAACTGTTGTCCCTTTTTGTTACTACTGCCCAGTGTCCCACAAGTAATAGCAGCTGGCATTCCCGTGTGCCACGTTGGGGACCATGCAAAGTACTCGTTACTTAATGTCACAACAACTCCAAGGCAGGCACTCTCGACTGCTCTATTTTGCAGAAGAGAAAGTGGAGGCTCAGAGAGGGCAAGTGACCAGCTCGAGATTGCTGGGAAGTGGTAGGGCTGGGATCTGAACCAGGTCTGTCTGACCTTAAAGCTTATATCCTTGACCACTCCCCACTCAGCTTTAGGGAAAGAAGAGAATCAAGCACGGAAGGAGAAAGAAAAGACAAAACTACAAAAAGAAAACAGATAAGCCTGCTACTGGAGTTGCAGACTTTAGCACCCCTGCCTGACAGCTCACAGGCAGTTAGGGGGAATACAGACGGCTTGAACAACACCATCCGTCAACTGGATCTAACTGATGTCTACAGAACACTTCCCCCAATAGGAGCAGATGACACATTCTTCTCAAGCTGACATGAAGCACTCACCAAGAAAGATCACATGCTGGGTCATAATATTGAAAGGACAGAAATCATAAAAAGTATGTTCTCTGACCACAGCGGAATTAAATAGAAATCAGTAACAGACTAATAGCTGGGATATCCCCAAATATTTTGAAATTAAACAACACACTTCTAAATAACTCAGGGGACAAAGAAATTGTCTTAGGAGAAATTTTAAAACATGTGAATTAAGTGAAGAAGATATAATTTATCAAAATTTGTAGGATGCAGCAAAAGCAGTACTTAGAGGGAAATTCATAGCCCCGAATGCATACCCTGGAACAGAAAGGCAGATGAAGGGAGAGTTGGCCCTGGAGAATGGATGCCACATTGAGTGTGACTTTAAAAGGATGCTGGGCAGAGACCTGGCAGGCAGGGAATCAAGTCCCTGTCCGGTGTCCCAAGAGAAAGTCCTGAGGTCACACCTACCACCACAGGTCAGCAGGTTCTGCAGGAGCACGAGGTGGACTGGGCATGAGCACCGTGGTGTCCCGTCACCCTTGGCAATGCAGATGTGGGAGCAGCCACCGTTGTCCCGGGCACACGGGTGGGCCGCTGTGGAGACAAAAAGAGAGAGGGGGTCAGGCTCGGCCTCTCACCTCAGGACTGTAGCCCTAAGGGTGCTGGAAACTAGGGCCAGGCAAGAACTCACGAGAATGGTCACTCCTATAGGCCAGGCCCCTGCAGTTAATCCCACTTAATTCCCGGGGCAGCTGACAGCGTCTACTTCCATTAACGTGCATTTTACAGACAGGAAAACGAGAGGCTGAAAGCACTCACAGAACTGGCCCAACACCACACCCTAGCCCGTCTACACCAGCTCCCACTGCTCCCACAACCATCACTCTACACTGCCAGTCTCTCACGGTGTAGTGCACCACCCCCCACAAACATATGTCCACGTCCTAATGCCTGGAACCTGTGAATGTGACTTTATTTGGAAAAGGGGTCTTCACAAATGTAATCAAATTAAGGCTCTGGAGATGAGGTCATCATAGATTTTCGGGGTGGGCCCTAAATGCAACAACAGATGTCCTTAGAAGAGCCCCAGGAGAGGTGAAGACACAGACACAGGGGAGAAGTCTGGGCAGGGACTGTCTCGGTCTCGGTCTCTGTCTCGGTCTCTGTCTCTCTCTGGAGCCCCACTGGAACCATGTGGGCCCAAGGAGCACCTGCAATCACCACAATGTGAAGGACACACAGAGCCGCCCCAGCCCACAGCCCCTAGAGCGGGCCACAGGCCTGCTGACACCTTGACCTCGGACGCCTGGCCTCCAGGCTGTAGGAGAACACGCTTCTGTTGCGTTAAGTCACCCAGTTTGTGAAGACTTGTCATGGCCATCACAGGAAGCGAATACACATGGGGATAAATAGCAGGACGGCACGTCCCCAGGGAACTTGTGGTTTTCGATTCAATTAACCGAATTACCCACCACCTGAACAGGAAGACGCCGCCAAGGAGGGTGGCTGCCCTCCCCCAGGCGAGAGGAAAGGAAAAAAAGCACTATCCCCCGCCCCACGGAAAAATCAGTGTCCTGCCTCAACCTCGGGGGTTAAGAGTTTAAAGTGACAGAAGTCACGGTTTAGAGCAGAGGTCAGCAAACTTTCTCTAAACGAGAAAGTAAAGGGTTTGGGCTCGATGGGCCAGACCATCTGTCACAAGTCTGCCAGCTGTAACACAAGGGTGGCCATGGGTGATGTACAAACCAATGGGCGTGGCTGTGTGCCAATAAAACTTTATTATAAGATCAGGTGATGTCCAGATGGGGCCCAGGGGCTGTGGAGCGCCACGCCTGGTTTAGAGTTTAGCTGTAGAATTTCGTGGGTAAGCAGGTTGGGTGCTCCACGTCCCAGGTAAATATGGGAGCGCTCACTCAAGGATCTCCCACCCCCACCCAAAACAAGGACCTTCTCCCTGGACATCACACGTTGGCGCTCATGGGGACATCCCAGTTTCCAGCTTCATCCCTGTTTGCTAAACATTTCCTGGCTCTCCCAGCCCCTCAGGTCCAAGGACCTGCTGGTCGGCCTGCCTGGCTTTCTGCCAACACCGGCAGGTCTGGGCATTTGTGGGCTCAATGTTCACCATGCTGAATGGTTCTGAAGGCTGTGACACCCAGTAATCAGTGGCTTCCCTGAGAACAGTGTAAGGGGCCAGGGAAACTCAGGCATTCTCACCCCTATCCATTGGGTGCCTCAGCTATCCGGAAGCCGTTGGCCCAGTGACTTCACTTAGGCAGGGCCTGGCCAAGAACCCACAAGGACAGAAACCAGCCACCTGGCAGTCAACACAGAAGTGACCAATTCGCTCCATCGGAGGTCACACCCCCAAGCTCAGAGCAGGGAGCCTCACGACCTCACTCAGAGCCACGTGTTTGGACTCCACACATAACTCTGATGAACTTGATCTGCCCAACCCACCGGGGGGTAAGCTTCAGAAAAGCCAGTGAAGAAACAGGGGCTCTGCCCTCAGATCCAAGCCGTGCTGTGTTGATCAGCCCGTTGACCGGGGGGGGGGGGGGGGGGGGGGGGGGGGGGGCAGTTAATACCCTCACTAAGCCCCACCCTCCTCAGGTGTAATGCAGAATTAGGGCAAAACAACACAGGCAACATAGTGATGCACTGAGCACAGGGCCTGGGGGCTAAACGGCCAGAGCAGCATTGCAGAGCAGGGAGGCCGAGAGAAGCTTATCCACGCAAAGTGCCACACCTGACCCTGGGTGGGGGCCAAGGAAGTAGCAGGAGTTACTCAGAGCAGAGACAAGGACTCCAGGGACAGGACACGTGGCCAGCGGGAGCGTGAGGGGCCCAGGTGAGGCGGCAGGTGGGGCAGCGCCCCCATCCCAGGCCTTGAAAACAGGGAGCTCGAAGATGGCCAGACCAGGGGCATCGCAGGACAGGGACAGCGATGGCCCTGCTCACCGCTCTGTCCACGCAAGCCGCTGGCAGCTGGGGTGTATTTACTGAAAGCAGAGTGAGAAAGACAGACAGACAGACACGTTTTCCTGTGTCCACCTATAGTCCTACACAGAGCGGGTGGAGAAACCAGAGGTCCCAAGTGTAGGGGTCCTGATCTCCCAGCCCTTGGGCACAGCCCAGACTGGCGGAGGCAGAATCCTAAAATGCCTCCAATCTCCCAGCCTAATCCCCAACACGGCGGATGGGGTTCTGCTGGAGTTAATGAAAGGGGACGCTAATTTAAAAGTGGGTGACTCTCAGGGGACCCTGGAAAAGCCGAGCAGATTGTCCGGCTGGTAGCAGACGAGGAAGTCAGGTTCGGACCTGTTGCTGAGATGGAGAGGCATACTGAGGACCCGAGAGTGGCCCCTGCCAACAGCCGGTCAGCCCGCAGCCCTCACACTGGCCAGCCTCCTACTTTCTCCGAGGGGCCGGTTCAGGGCTCTGCACAGGTGCCCCCCGCTCCGGTCGGTCGGGGACCTGCCCGCCCTCCACGTACAGAACTCCTCCACGCTGATATCCTCCACGGCGTGGATGCCGGTCAGGTGGGCCACCCGGCCCTGGACTCGAGTCCGCTTGTCCCCGGTGGTCTTGTCCACACGCTCGATCATCTGCTGCTGGCGGTCAGTCCAGTACAGGTGCTGGCCCAGCACGGTCAGGCCCACGGGCTGCACGATGCTGGCATCCTCCAGGGTCAGGCGGTTGGCCCCTGCAAGTGGGACAAGTGCCCCCGAGTGGCCGCTGAGCCCGAGCGCTCAGCCCATGCTCAGCTCGGAACACAGGGCCGCAGGGAGCCAGGGGAGGGCGGGGGGGGGGGGGGGGGGGGGATTCTGTGCTCTGGCCAGGGCCAGGAGCTGGAGCGGATTCCCTGGAAGCTGGCCGACCTGGCACCTGGGCTGACCCCTCCCTGCAAGCACAGTGCTGCCGCCCCCTCCCCTCCCCTGCCCCGCGTACGGAAGAAAAGCCCCTCTAAGCAGGTCTCCAGCCCAGAGGCATCCGGGTCTAAGGCCGCCCAGGGCAGAGCGGCCACGAGGGTGGGTGCTGGAGGCAGAGGGGTCAGACTCCTGTCCAGGCCCACAGTGTGGGACCCTGGCAGGTCACCCACCCTCTCTGAGACGCGTCTTCTGCCCCGCCACACGGGGATCATTCAGGACCCACGTGCTGGAACTCTCAGATGATAATAGTAGGCGGTAGAGACATAAAGCCCCAGCGTGACGCCCGCCTGACGAACACGGCGGCTGCCCCCACTGTTCCCAGTGACAAGGAAGGCCGGGTGTCCCCGGGAAGGCCAGACGTGTGGGTTGCCGAGGGACCCGCTCCCTGGGGAGGCCCCAGGGCACCTGCCTGACAGGTCGCAGCTTTCGATACGCTTCAGGTCCGCGTCCACCCAGAAGAGCTTGCCCAGCCTGTTGTCCACCACGAGGGCCACGGGGCGGATGAGGCCCGTGGTGAAGAGGACCTCACGCTCGGTGCCGTCCAAGGCCGCTCGCTCAATCTTGGCGGCTCGGTCCTGCATGTTGGTGAAGTACAGGTACCTGGGGGAGGGGAGCAGGTGAAGGGTATTGAGTCCCCCCCCATCCCTCACCGGGAACGAGCTCGCCAGGCGCCAGATAGACCAGCCCCTGACCCCGCGGCCATCCAGCCGGGCTTTGGCAAGTCACCAGGCACAAGGCCCCGGCCTCTCAGGGGTCGCCCCCCAGGCCCTATGGGGTTCAATGTCCCCCCGAGAATTCCCATCCACCCAGAACCTCAGAAGGGGACCCATAATTGGAAGCTGAATCTTTGTAACGCAGTTACGGTGAGGCCATCTGGTCAAAGAACACCCAGAGCCCCCAGAAGCTGGAAGAGAGACAAGAAAGGATCCCCGCAGAGCCTCTGAAGGGGGCACAGCCCTGCCACCGCTTGACGTTAGGTTTCTGGCCTCTGGAATCGTGAAAGAACAAACATCTGCTCTTTTCACCTCCCCCGGCTTGTGGTCATTTGTGGCGGCAGCCTTGGGGACCAGCGCCCACCCCAGCGGCTGCAGCAAAGGAGCCCCTGCCTCCGTGGATGCCAGCCTCGAGGGAGACTCATCAGCTTGCAGAAGAGCCACTAGGCTTGTGCTCCCTGAGCACTCGTGTGCCGCGGGGGCTGACATCACCATCGTCCTTCTCAGAAGAAGACACCGCACCCCTGAGGTCACTCCACCTGCCCGGGGTCACGGGGGCAGTATGCGACAGGGTCAGGATTCCAACTTGGGTCTGCCCGGCCCAGGATGCGGGGTCGCACTGGCCGTTGCCCGGCACGAGCTCCATCAAGCGGAGCCCCCAAAAATCTGACTCCCGCCTGGCGCGGTGGCCGTGCACGAACCTTCCTGCGCTCAGCCTTGTTTCTGAGCTTTACGGCACGCGGCTTTAAGGCTCCCCCTCACCCTGGTTTTTATTCCCTTTGGGACCCTCCACGTCTGTCTACCTCCTCGTGGAAGGAAGAAGCTCCCGGGAGTCGAGGCTGTGCCCAGGAGGGTAGTGAGCTCCTGGTGGTGAGACGTATTCAAATAGCCAGCCCCCAGCTGGGATGCTATGGAAGGGATTTTTGCTCAGGGTTCAAATTTGATGGGGATGGTGCAGAACCTATGGATTAAAACTTCTATCCTTCCCGGGTCTCCCTGCCCCGGGGTGCAGCACCCCACACCACGGTGCCCGCCCACCCCACCGCCTCGCACCCTCGCTCGGCGTTGACGACGATGGCCCGTGGTTTGTCGCGGTCCCCACGGAGCACCACACCCATGGCGTCTCCATTCAGCCGGTGGACGTTGATGGTGTTGGTGGCCTCACACGTCCAGAACAGCGTCCGGCTGTAGATGTCGATGCTGAGGTCATGGGGCTGCCTGTCTGGGTTTTGGCTCTGGCTTGGAGAGGTCAAAACGAAGGGCTGCATGTAACACAGGAAGAGATGGGCGTTGGCTACGGGCGTCACGGGACGGCAGAGGCCTCGGTGCCCGAGTTCAGAATGAAAGTCGATCTCCGACCCTGCGTCTCGACCTTTCCTGTCAGATCAGCACTCCCCCACGTGGCCGCTTGAGAGGGAACCTGATCACGGAGAGGTCCCAGAAGGGCCCTCGCCCCTCAGCTCGGATCTCCAGCCCACCCCTCGGCAAACTCCCGGCGGACTGTCCGCTGCCACACCCTCCGGGTCCCGTTCCTGCCCCGGAAGGGCCGCCTGGTGGCTCGACAGTCAGCCCAGGGGCACAGCCTCCTTCTCGAGAGACATCTCTCTTCTCGCTCATCGTCTTGGGGTCATGCTTTGGGAGTAAGACCTTCAAGTCTTGTTATTTGTTCAACTCAGGGTGACAGGACCACAGGTGTACAGAACAGAGTTCCACCTCTCGCGGCCCCTTCCCCGAAGGAGAGGCCGGGGGTGCGGGCCCGGGTCGGGGTGCGTGATGACATACAGTGCCTGTCCCGAGCAAGGGGCCAGCCGCCCCCCCCCCCCCCCGGCAGTGGTTCTGTCTACACTCTCTGGGTCTCTGCCCTGCTGGAGAACTCTGCCTGACTCTGTGCCACCTGCTGTATCTCAGGGGGTTCCATGAAATGCCGCGGAGGAAGGGAGAGCCCGAGGTCACCCTCATCTGCCTTACAGACCAGAAGCCTCACTCCCTGGTGGATCTGGGCCCCTTGGGTTACCCCGAAAGACTGTGTTCAGGTTCTCAGGTGATCTGAGCTGCTGCAAGGCGGGCTTCCCCGGACTGCTACCAATGGTTTGGATGAAAAGTCCCCTCCTCTGAGGGCATCCTTAAGATGATGCTGTCACAAGAGCTCATTGCAAACTTCCTTTATCTCTTTGGCAGTCACTGAAACGAAGTCCCCTGGTGGCAAGAAGGGGCTTGCAGCCAAAAAGAAGCCCCTTCGCCAGGCCCAGCCTCTTGAACCCAGCTGGAAGGGTACACCGCCCCCCACTCCCCGACACACACACACACACACACACACACACACACACACACACACACACAGTCCCACTGGGCGGCTAGCAGTGTGCGACTCACATCTGAACACAGAGCCCTTCTTTAAAGGGTCGTGTGCCTCTGCAGGTGATAACACCCACCTCCCCAAGAGCTGGGCGCTCTGGGAGCCGAGCGTCTGCTCCAACTAGGCACACCCCTTTCCCCCGAAGCACAGACTCTGGCCCCTGAGACCACAGCCCGGGGCAACTGACGGGCTGGGACTGAAGCAAGACTGCAGCCCAGCCCTGGCCGTGTCCCGGGCATCAACCCTGACTTTGGGACGCCAGCCATCAGAACAGGCAGCTGAGAAATGCACGGGGCGTGAGGTGACACGCTGCCCACACCTGTCCTCAGGCAGACGGATGACTGTCCAGTTATAAAACCGGAACTCCACGAATGCAAGATTTCTTAATAGAATCCTATTCGAGGCCACAGTCAACACCCCACCTCCTCCCCAGGACAGAGTAGCGCCTAGCCACGTGGGGGCATCCACAGGGGTGCTGTCACAACAGCCCAAAGACCCAGCGTCCATCAGTGGAAGGACAGAGAAGCAAACCGTGGTCCACCCACACAATGGAGCGTTTTCAGCCTTAAGAGGAAGACAATTCTAACACCTGCTCTGATACGGATGAACCCTGAGGACATTATGCTAAGCGAAAGAAGCCAGTCACACACACACACAAAAATAAATAAACACTGCATGATTCCACTTATATGAAGTACTTAGAATATAGTCAGATTCGTAGAGACGGAAAGGAGAAGGGAGGTTGCCTTAGGGTGGGGGAGGGGGAGGAGGAGTCAGTGTTTCATGGGGACAGGCTTCCAGTTTGGGGAGATGACCGAGATCTGGAGATGGTCGGGGGTGACGGCCACACGACAATGTGTGCACTTCGCGCTGCTGAGCTGTGAACTTGGAAATAATTAAGATGATAACTTTTGTGTATATTTGCTACCCTGAAAAAGTTTACTAGGAAAACAACTTAGCCAAAGTAGGTAACAACTTAAAACGTCGTCTTTGGGGCTCAGGGATGCCCCTAATAAAGGATCAAAGCCACTAGAGGGTAGAGTTTTGCAAGACCCACAGGGAGGGAAACAGATGTTTTCCAAATGAAGTAGGAACCCAGAAGGTGTTTCTTAAAAGGACTTTTCCTTCAAAGTCTTCCCTCGCATTTGCGGGACACCACGAACGAATGGACCCTCTTGATGAGACTTTCAGGCAATTTGCGCCTGGTACCTTTCTCAGCAGGAAAGCCACCCATCATCAATTAACACCTCCCATTCTCCAAAGGACTCAAAGGGACTGTCACCTGCATGGTGGAGGGAAGAAAGGAATATATGCCCACCATTTCACCAGCTCTGCTCCCGCAGAGATGATACACAGCTGCCAAGGCTCTGCTGGAGCTTTTTTTTTTTTTTTTTTTTTTAAGTTTACTTATTTTATTTTGAGAGGTGGGGGAGGGACAGAGAGGGAGAGAGAGAATCCCAAGCAAGCTCCATGCTGTCAGTGTAGAGCACGATTCGGGGCTTGATCCCATGACCCTCAGCTCATGATCTGAGCTGCTATCGAAAGAGTCGGATGCTTAACCGACTGAGGCACCCAGGTGCCCCTCGGCTGGGGCTTTTTATTTTTTTTTTAATGTTTCACTTATTCTTAGAGAGACGGAGCCCGAGCAGGGGAGGGGCAGAGAGAGAGAGAGACACAGAATCGGAAGCAGGCTCCAGGCTCTGAGCTGTCAGCACAGAGTCAGAAACGGGGCTCCAACTCACGAGCTGTGAGATCATGACCTGAGCCGAAGTCGGACGCTCAACCGACTGAGCCACCCAGGCGCCCCTAGGCTGGGGATTTTATCACCAACCAAGGACACAGACCTCAGAGGACAGCCTGTTAACTTCACATCGTCGTTGGATGCAGTACTTTGCCAGAAGCGATGCTGAGCCCGTACACACAGCCCTAGCACCCAGTTCGGGGTAGAAAATGGCCAAGTGAACTTTACTGACACAAAAGTCACCCCAAAATCTCCACCGGCAGCATTTCTCTGCATCGCTGTTGTAACAGTGCCGAGATTTCACCGTGACAACCTACGTGCCTACCCCGACCGTGGCCACGGAGCAGGTCAACATTTGGTTCCGTGGCTTCTGTAAAAGGAGTCCTTGAAAACAGGCACGGTGAGCCAGGCGCGTCCGTGAGCGAATGCCACACGAACGGAATGCCGGCCACCGCCGCCTGCCACGTGGAGACTCTGAGTGGGCCCCGAGGCTGCAGTGACAACGTCCTTCATGGGACAGGCCACAGAAACCTAGCACGGAAGCCATCTGTTGTGCTGGAATAAGCATTCTGAAAAGACGAATCTGTCGGGATCAGTGAGTGATACGCCGGGGACGGCTGGAGCGCGACAGAGATTTCACCCTTGCCAACGCACAGGTCGTCCGTGAGAAATGCTCGGGGAACGCGGAGAAGGGCAGGGATACACGAGCACACACCCCCCTCCCCAACTCCCTCCATCTCCCGTGGGCGGCGTCACGCCTGTGAGCGCTGGGCTCGTGACTTCCCACCCGCCGTCCCGTCGGTTCACGCACACCCACGAGCTGCAGCCCTGCGCCCCCGCGTCCTCAGCAACTTCAGGTCTCTTCAAGGTAAAGCGCCACAGTCACTTAGGAGTTCCGTCTTGAACCACTGAATGTATGCAGAAAGGTGCACCTGTATTTACGACGTCCCTATCTTTTCTTCACGTGTCACCGGCGAGAGTTCAGAGTGCAGTGCGCCTCGCCCCCTTCCCCCATCGCCCTGTCGTCTGCCTGTGTGATTCTGCGTCGTGCAGTGAGTTTTAGGAACGTAGATGCTGCGTTAAAGCAAACAGACTGTACGATTCCTACGAACTAAAAATAAATCCAGAATAACCAATACCAACTAGGCTTGCGCGAAATCACTGTGGGAAGAAAAAGAGAATCGCATTTCTGCATATAATCTAAGGGTTTCCCACTGCTCAGGATTATACCCTGCAATGACATAATTAGAACCCAAGCCGTTGTCGACGCGAGCCGTGCTGTTGGCAAAGCAAAGCGGGGGAGGGGAGGGGGTGGAACTGCCATGGTGGGTTCCTCGCGGAAGTGACCCCCACATGCCCCAACGGGTTACACTTGCCTGGGTCCCGTCGTCCTTGGCTCGCTTGATGTTCTGGCGCCCGTCCACCCAGTAGATGAACTTGTCCAGGGGGTCGTAGTCGATGGCCTTGACGTTCCTCAGCCCGTGCAGGGGTAGGATGAGGTCTGGGCTGTGCTGGTCATCGGGGATCATGCGGCTGATGGCACATTTCTGGCTGAACAGCAAGAAGGTGGTGGGCGCTAGAACGAGGCAAACAGATGAGGGGGCTGCGCGTCAGCATCCGGAGCCAAAGACGGGGCTGGCGGGGATGGACCATGTCGCCCTTCGCGGCGGGGAAAGTGCCGGAAGGACCTAAAAGTATTTCCAGGGGGTGGACCGTGGGGAATTTTCCTCTCTGCACGATGCGTGTCTCTGCTGTTTCAGTATCTCGTGAGTGCATGAGTTATTTTAAAGCAGATAGCAACTGATTTTTAACTTCTCAAGACTTAAGACAGAAGCAGGGAAATAGTAGCAAATAGTCAACTCCCACCCACAAATGCACTTGCTGCCTGGACAAGTGTGTGAGTTGCCGTAGGCCCACAGGTGGTCAAGTGAATGGTATGAGGTGAACGATGGCGTGGGAGGGGTCACCTCGTGGGGGTGTCAGTGAGCAAGACGGCCTCAGTGCAGAAACTGCACCGCTCAGTACGTTTAAGAGGCCAACAGCCACAGCCTGTCAGAATTCCAGTTGGGTGGCTTGAAACAAAGTCACGGCCCCCAGTCTGCCGGCCACAGGAGCAGAGACTCGAGTTACAGGCATCCCCGCTGGGTGATGGGTCACCTGCACCTGTGCTTGACCCCGCAAGGTCCTGGCTCCCAGGGGACGGGGACAACAGGACCAAAGGGAGCCCAAGAGTAGGGAGGCCCAGGCTGGACAGAGGACCCACTACTTCATCAAGACACAAACACATGGGCCAAGCCCTCGGCTGAGACATTCCACGGGGGGGATCTCTGGACATAAAACACCGTCACTGGGGAGAGTACTCACTTACAGAGCCAGGCCTAGGCCTCTAGGTAACAGGCAGTGTATACAGTGCGAAACCTACTCAGCCACCCGTGAACACCCAGGCACCCCCAGAAAAGGAGCTCCTTTCTAGGGGCACCTGGGTGGCTCGGTTGGTGAAGCATCTGGCTCTTGATTTTGGCTCAGGTCATGATGTCGCAGTTGATGAGTTCAAGCCCCGCGTCGGGCTTGTGTGCTGCCAGCTCAGGGCCTGGAGCCTGCTTCGGATTCTGTCTCCTTCTCTCTCCACCCCTCCCCTGCTTGTGTTTTCTCTCTCTCTCTCTCTCTCTCTCTCTCTCTCTCTCTCTCAAAGAGAAATAAAAACGTTAAAAAACAGATAAATCGATAAACATTAAAAGAAAGAAAGGAAGCGTCTCTCTCCCTCAGCTCCCAGAACCAGCCTGATTTAACACGGGCGAGGGGTGCAGGAGCCAAGAAAGACACTCACGGCTGCAGTTGCGGCTGCTGGGGTCTAGGGTATAGTGTGAGGCGCAGCCACAACGGTGACCGCCAGGGATGGCGAGGCACAGCTGTCCACACTGCCCGTTGTTGTGCGTGCAATCGTTGAGGCCATCCTGGCGGGAAGAGTGGAACACCAGGATGTCCATCACGAAGTCCAGGTGGCCCTGGATGAGGGTGCGGTTCCGGCCACTGGTCTTGTCGGCCCTCTCGATGCTGTGCAGGTTCCAGTCTGTCCAGTAGATGTAATCGCTGTACTGGGTGAGGCCGAAGGGGTGTGGGAGGTCGTCGGCAATCACGACCCGCTCCTGACCTGCGTGGAGATACGCAGACGCGGCATCAGCAACACACAGCCGCCGCCGACCGGTTCAAAGCTGCCTGGCCACCCGGGTCAAGGTCCAAATGTTCAACTGCTTTGGAAAACGAGCAGGGCCGGCTGAAGCCGGACGCCACCCACCCCGTGACCGGGCAACTCCCCTCCTATCCCGCAAGAGGAGCGCACGTGGGGTCCGCTCGGGCGACATCGATGCGGGTGCGCACGGCAGCAACTGTAAGAGCCGCGAGCGGGAAACAACCCAAATGCCCGCCCATCAGTCGTGCGGGTGAAAAATGGTGGGCAGCTGAAAGAAGCCAGACCCTAAAGAGCACGTGCTGTATGATCACCAGGATAGAAAGTTCTAGAACAGCAAAAGTAGCACCTGGAGACAGAAGCCGGGGCAGCAACCACACCCTATACCCCAGCAGCGGAAGACCCTTGGAATGAACCGTGGGGTAACCCAACGATAGCATGGCCACGTGCAGAGCCCGCACGTGATACACCACGCACGGGGCTCTGTGTCAGGGTGGAGATTACTTAAAAATAAAATCTCAGAGGGGCGCCTGGGTGGCTCAGTCGGCTGAGCGTCCGACTTCGGCTCAGGTCACGATCTCGCGGTCTGTGAGTTCGAGCCCCGCGTCGGGCTCTGGGCTGACAGCTCAGAGCCTGGAGCCTGCTTCCGATTCTGTGTCTCCCTCTCTCTCTGCCCCTCCCCCGTTCATGCTCTGTCTCTGTCTCAAAAATGAATAAACGTTAAAGAAAAAAAATAATAAAATCAAATCTTAGAAAAGTTTTCTTTGAGACTAGGAAACAACATGCCGCCACATCAGTATTGGTTATCACGGGGCAGTGAAAATTAGGAATAATTTGCGTTTCTTCATATGGTTCTGTATTTTCGGAAAGTGTCTACGCTGACGATTTTGCCATTGGGAGAACACCAGTTATTAAGAGGCTCCCCGACTGTTTCCATCAAATGCACGTGTGCGCTCCCCGCCCCCCCCCCCCCAAGGGCCCTGCTGCAGGGACAGGTGTCCACAACCATCATGCGTGAGACGCGCTTTTACCCCAACAGCCCCAGGTCCGTGCTCCAGGCGCTGCTCGGCTCTCAGAAGCCCCGTGACCCACCCTTCATCCACCCGGGGGCCTTACTAATCGAGCGCTCGGTAAATGTCTGTGGCATTCAACGGAACGCATGCCACAGCAGAGTGCCAGCCAGGCCCACGACACGTGGCCACCCTCGGTCTGCAGGGTCCTGCAAGTCTCCAGGGTTTCCGTGGATTTCCGCCCGAGCGTGTCTTCGCTCTGGGGTAATTACTGAGCTTAATTATTTCAGGCAACCGCAGCTGTTCGGTGACTGGTTCCCCACGTGCACCAACCAGCCTCTTGTCGTTCACTGCGGGCCTGGGGACACATTCAAACCTTGCCGTTGGCCTCAGAAGCCGGCACGGTGAGCGTGCAGGGGCGGGCGGGGGGACGGCGGTGGTGCAGCCCGTCTGGAGCGGAAACCAGGATGCTGGGGCTGGGACAAGCCATTCAGCCAGCCTGTGCCTTGGTTTCCTTACCTGTGAAATGGGCACAAGCACGCCCACCCCGGGGAGCAGCAGCGATCAGGAAATCAAGTTCTCCCCCTCACACAGGGCGGCCCCATCACCTGGTGTGTTACCGAGAGAACTAACATAACCACTCCCCTCCAGCGGAACAGAGTCTAGACTTGCACGCCCCGCCCCTACTGCCGGGTGACTTAAAATGAGGCATTTTTTTTCTTTTTTTTACCTAATCCCAGGATGTCGCGTGTGGCCTGTGAGTGGTCCCAGCACAATGTCCGGCACGCAGTAGGTGCCCAGGGTCCAATGGAGATTAAACGTGTAGCCCTGGAATCTCTCTGTGACCTTGGGAAGATCCTGTGACCTCCCTGAGCCTCAGTTTCCCCATCAATGAAAGCCTACGCTGTGATACTGAAGGAGCAAACTGGACTCCTGGCACACGGCTTAGCTGGGACACGGCTCTCAGTAGGTGAGCAGGAAAGAGCTGTCACCCGGGCCTCTGTCAACATGCCTACGGCCACAGCACCAGGGGGTGGAAAGGGACAACCCCAGGAGAAGAGAAGGCTGGACGAACAGCCAGGGGTGTGTCCACACCTCCTGTGGGGCCTCGGGACTTGCAGGCCAGAGGGGACAGTGCAGCGGGGGCTGAGAGACAGCCAGCGCCCCGGCCCAGGGATGTCCCATCGCCGCAGGCCAAAGCCCCCGGCCCAGCAGGACCCCGCCTGGCCCTCACCCAGCATGTCGGACGACTCGATCATGTTGGTGTCCAGGTCCGTCCAGTAGAGACGCTGGTCAGCGTAGTCGATGGTGAGGTCGTTGGCCCGGCCCACCTTGTCCACCAGCGTCATGCAGTTGGTCCCGTCCATGAAGGCCCGCACGATCCTGGGCTTCCCGCCCCACTCGGTCCAGTAGACGTACCTGGAAGACACAGGGAGGGCAGCTCGGGCTCGGGTGCGTCCTCTCTCGCTGCAGGGCAGTGGGGGGAGGGACACGACCACCCCATCTCCTCTGCGTGGCCCCCACCAGCCTGGAGAAAGCCACATCAGTGACATCCCTTCAGGAAGCAGGGACGGGGCGACGTGCTCGCATCCCTCCAGATGCCGTCACCGGGCTGCCTCCCGAATTCCCACAGCAGTGCACCTGCAAGGTTAAGTGCGAACGCACCCGTTTACAGACACCAACTGGGTGCACAGATGGGGTGACCACGTAACAGAATATCCAGGCTGGGACACTTTGGTAGCAGAGACAAACGCGAATCAAGCTGGCCAGGACGCCGCGGTGACAGGGGAAGCCAGGCTGGGCAAGACGTGGGCAAGTCAGGGTCCCTTTACTCAACGAGGGCGGAAGACAAGCACACGGGGCTGGCAGGCACTGCGGGGCCAGGATTCAAACTCAGCTCTCCTGCCCCCAGTGGGCCCTCCTTCCCTTTTCCGCAGCAGCTCCACAGAAGGAAGCCCCATTCCAGAACCGTGTATTACTTGCCCTTCTGCTAAAACCTGGGCCATTCGCTCTGCGCTGTCGTCCTAAAATCTTTCCTTCCCTAACAGAGCGTGTGACAGGCAGGGTCTGGGGCGTGCCATACACATCACTGATGCTTTAGGGGCGAGCACTGTGTCCGTCTGCACTCTGGTGCAGAGGGAGACGCGACCCTGGCCGCTCTGGCCCCAGTGCCCGGGGCAGGGCCCCCAGGCCGGTGGCAGATTAAAGCGGGTGCCTTGCGAGGCACGTGAAACTCTGCCCAGGAGGCCTATAAGACGCCCTTTGCGAGCAGGCTGGAATCCAAGGACCTCAAAGCCGGCTCTGAGATGGAAAAGTCCGGCGACACGTGGCGGGGGAAGGAGCCCAGCTCTGCTCTCCCTGGCTACGTGACCTTCAGTAAGCCACTCAGCAACTCTGAGCCTCGGTTTCCACATCCGTAAAATCAGGGACAAAGACACTTGCCCCTCGCAGGCCCCCCCAGATGCTGTGCCGAGACAGCTCACGTAAAAGTACCCAGCGCGGCACCCGACACAGTGGCCGCCACTCCTTCCCTCGGCCTCAGTTTCCTCTCTGTGAGATGAACTGGATACATCCAAGGGTCCTACCAGCACCGGCCACCTCAAAGCTAGTGGGGGTCATTACCGCTCGAATCACAGAGCGCCCGCTGGACAGCCACCCCCCCCCCCCCCCGGGCCACAGGTCATCCCACGCCGGCTGACGGACAGAAGTGGGAGGGGACAGAGACGTGTGTGACAAGCAGAAATGGCTCTCACCCTTTGGTGGGGTCCAGGGCCAGTGACCTGGGGTTGTCCAAGTCCCTCCACACGAGGACCTGCCGGAACTGCCCGTCCAGCCGGGCCACTTCGATCCTGTTGGTCCCGGTGTCCGCCCAGTAGAGGTTCTGGCCCATCCAGTCGACGGCCATGCCTTCCGGGTAGTCGAGGCCAAACTCGATCACGTGCTCCACGGAGCTCCCGTTCATGAAGGCTCGGCTGATGGTCTGGGGGCAGGGGAGGAGGCAAGGGCCACGGGTTAGGAAGCGGCATTTGTGCAGACCTCTAACCAGGAGGTGCTTGGCCCACCTGGAACACAATACCGACCACGTCTGGGGCCAGGTCGTCACCAGCGACAGTTTTCAAATAAACGCTTGAAATGCAGCCAAATACAACTTTTTGTTAGGGGAAAAAAAAATGATTTGGTGATATTGAAACATGTACATTTTATACGCGTATGTACATAGACACGTCCTTTTATCCAAACATCTACCTCGTGACATTTTATCTGGAGGAACCAATGTAACGCAAAAGATGAGAAGCCTGCTGAAACGTCAGTGAGGCTTGTGCACAGAGGTGTTCACGACCGTGGTAATGGGGGTGGGGAACTGGAAGCCACCACAGCATTTAAAATAAGGGAATGGTGGGGTGCCTGGGTGGCTCAGTGGGTTAAGCATCTGACTTCGGCCCAGGTCATGATCTCACGGTCCGTGAGTTCGAGCCCCGCGTCGGGCTCTGTGCGGACAGCTCGGAGCCTGGAGCCTGCTTCGGATTCTGCGTCTCCCTCTCTCTCTGCCTCTCCCCTGCTCATGCTCTGTCTCTCTTCAAAATAAATAAAACATTAAAAAAAGAAAATAAACAAAAAAACAGGAGTCCAGCACATGAACCAGTTTGCCAAACCCCGCTTCCCTGTTTTCGTGTATATTCACACCATGCATAAAGAAAGCATTTGCTGGGGGTGCCTGGGTGGCTCAGTCAGTTAAGCGTCTGACTTCGGCTCAGGTCTTGATCTCAGGGATCGTGACTTCGAGCCCCACATCAGGCTCTGCGCCTCCAACTTAGAGCCCGCTTGGATCCCCGACCTCCCTCTCTCTCTGCCCCTCCCCGGTTTGCGTGTGCTCTCTCTCAAAAATAAGTAAATATTTAAAAACAACAATAAATAGATAAAATAGTTCACCAGATCAAGTTACAACAGACAGCATAGCTCTTTAAAGGAGAACGTAAGGGGCGCCTGGGTGGCTCAGTCGGTTAAGCGTCTGACCTCAGCTCAGGTCATAATCTCACAGTCTGTGGGTTCGAGCCCCACATCGGGCTCTGTGCCGACAGCTCGGAGCCTGGAGCCTGCTTCGAATTCTGTGTCTCCCTCTCTCTCTGCTCCTCCCCTGCTCATGCCCTGTCTCTCTCTGTCTCAAAAATAAATAAAAACATTAAAAAAAAAATTAAAAAAAAATAAAACAGAACATAAGACCTTTGAGGCAGGGCCGTCACCGGCAAGGTGTTCACGGCAAAGCCGTGCACGTAGGACCCCTTGCAGACTGTACCTTCAGGCTGACGTCTGTCCAGTAGATGTGATTGTTGGACACGTCGAAGTCCAGCGCGGAGGCCTCCTTGACGCCCGTGAGCGGGATGGCCACGTCATTGTTGTTGGTCTCCAGGGAGATCCTGTGGATGGCAGCCCTGCTCGTGAACACCAGGAAGGCCTCGGGGACGATGCAGGTCTTTGTGTCGCTCAGCAGCTCCAGGCCGATGGGGCAGCCGCACTTGGTCGCGCGGGGCGTGAAGAAACACAGGTGGCTGCAGCCCCCGTTCTTGTCCGCACACGGGTTGGTTCCTGGAAGGAAGCACAGCGGCTCTGAGCACGGGCAGCCCGGAGAGAGAGGCGTGCCTCAATCTGCCATCACACGTCCCTTCATCCCCGCCGGACGTCGAAGGGGGACACGAGGTGGGGATGACGGCCACCGTCCAGGGAAGGGGCAGTAACAATGACCCGGTGTGTCCGAACTCACGCCGTCCGGCCAGCAGCCTGGGAGGTGGGGGCCGTGCCCACCCCCGTTTTTCAAGCAGGGAAACTGAGGCCTGGAGAGGGGACAGGTGACACAGCTGACACAGGAAGTAGCAGAGATGTAAGAGTGCCACGTGACGGGACAAGCTACCCTTCCCTGGGCCTGGACTCCTGGCCCGCGGACCGGACCGATGCCCCGGACGGCCCCTCCAGCTCACCAATGCTCTGCAGCCTCCCACGCTCGGGAGCCGCCCAGGGCCGCCAAAGGGGTCTCTTCTTTACGAAAGCAGACGGCACTTGGCATGATCATTTATTTTTGGCCAGCCTGTTATTCTCACCTGCTGGGGTGCTGCTAAAAATCGGCTTTTAGTGTTAAGTATTTCAGCTAAAATGAAAGAATCCTTTTCCCCATCCCTCTCAGTAAATCCTCGGATGAGAGAGAGACAGAGAGACGAACCCAATTTCTCAACTTTAAATCATATCCCACGGAGACTTCTTTTTTCCTAGCTGTTGGGTTTTATTTTTTGTTTTCTTTTCTTTTCTTTTTAAACACTCACAGGCGGGCCTCACCTTCGAAGGTGGATAATCAACACGTTTCAAAAGGCGACTGGTAAAACTAAGGGTACCAGTCCCATCGTCTCTTTACCAGGAGTGCGGGTCGCTGGACAGTAAGGCCCATCCCAGGGACACAGAGGCACCCCACACCGCCCCACCTCACCGCCAGGCCGCTGCCCAGCTGCCCCTCTGCCAGGCAAACCTTGCCGCCCCCTGCTCCCCAAATTCCAAGCTCAGGTGACCTCCCTCGTGTTTCCAGGCCAGGCATCCCTAACATCCCAGCTCTGACCACTGCCTGTCTGCAGAGCTAAGGAGGGTCTCACCCACTAGACTGTGAGCTACTTGAGGGCAAGTGATGGATCCTCTCTGGTCATTCATTCATTCATTCATTCATCCCCCAAAGGTCTTTTGAGCACCTCCGAGGTAGAGGTGCTGTACTAAGTACAGAGCCCCTGCCCCCATGGAGCCCAGAGACCCGCCCCTCCACCTCCCCTACCACACCCGGACGCTACTCTCTCCAACGTAGCCTACTGACCTGCATCTGGAATCCTTTGCATAAAGAGACAAATCGTCACGTTAAGTGAGAGTCGGCAGATCCTGACTTTCAGCTAAAAGGTGTGTATTTGAGTGAGGGGCCATGAGACAAGGGTCACAGCCCACCCCAGGGATGAGGCGAGGCAGACCCGGGGTGAGTCCTGAGCTCAGCCACTTCTCGGCCATGTGGCCATGCCTCCTTCCTCCCAGTGCGAATGGGGCAACACTGTACTGAGCGTATAGGGCTGCTCCGGGCACTGAGGCACTTAGCCAGAGCTGGCACACAGCAGGCACTCAACGAACATTAACCATTATGACAATATTGCCAGAGAGGCCCGCCCACAACCACCACCTGGTCAATATCCCAGGCCCATTAAAAAAAAATTAGGAGGAAAAAAGGGGCGCCAGGGTGGCTCAGTCGGTTGGGCGTCCGACTTCGGCTCAGGTCACGATCGCGTGGTCCGTGAGTTCGAGCCCCGTGTTGGGCTCTGTGATGACGGCTCAGAGCCTGGAGCCTGCTTCCGAGTCTGTGTCTCCCTCTCTCTCTGCCCCTCCCCTGCTCATGCTCTCTCTCCCTCTCTCCCTGTCACTCAAAAATAAATAAGCATTAGGGGCGCCTGGGTGGCGCAGTCGGTTAAGCGTCCGACTTCAGCCAGGTCACGATCTCGCGGTCCGTGAGTTCGAGCCCCGCGTCAGGCTCTGGGCTGATGGCTCGGAGCCTGGAGCCCGTTTCTGATTCTGTGTCTCCCTCTCTCTCTGCCCCTCCCCTGTTCATGCTCTGTCTCTCTCTGTCCCAAAAATAAAAAAATAAAAAAAATAAAAAAAACGTTGAAAAATAAATAAATAAATAAATAAGCATTAAAAAAAATTAAAATGTATACACATATCCCTGACCGAGATGCCACACCCATTCCCTCCTGTCCTCAACCAGGTATCACCATATCCTGTCCTGCCCATCCCCAGACTGCGTGCCTGTGGACCAAAGGGGGGCCACAGCCTGCCGCTTCTCCCTTGTGCCAGTCGGCATGGCTGACCCGTGGCTGGAGGCTGACCACACTCACCGACGACCTTGGCCACGTTCACAGCCTTGAGCCCCATCAGGTCGGGCAGCTGGTCGATGATGACGTCCCGGGTGGCCTTGACCTTGTGCACACGCTCGATGCTGCGCCGTTGCCAGTCGGTCCAGTAGATGAAGTCCCCTAGCAGCGTGAACCCGAAAATGTGCGGGAGCTTGTCCTCCAGGAGCGTCCGCCTCTTGGTCCCGTCGACGTTGATCACCTGCGGGATGGCAGGCGCAGCTGTGAACCGGCCCCGGGCCTGGGCTGCCTGAAGTACGACAGCTCCCGGGATGCTCGGCTCCGCCCTCGCTGGGCCAGGATACAAAGCCGGGCGGCATGGTTCACTGGCCCAGCTGGACGGATGACCTCTGCGGTGACGGAGCTGGCTCAGGCCTCTCCCCGCAGCCTCCCCTACCTGGGTGCGGCCGCCGTGCCGACAGGTGTCCCCTCCCTTCCTGCTGGCAGCGGCTGCCTGCAGCACCAAAGTGCGGGCCTCCGACCAGGGGCGGGCTGTGACCACAACGTCTGCCCACACGCAGCTCTGGCAGACATCGGATCACTCTCTCGACACAGACTCGAGTTTCAAGAGGCTGGATTACTAACACACCGTGGGCCCTGGGCAAGACCTTCCACTTGTCTGTGGACCGATTTCTTGCTTGGTCGGGACCAGACGAACTCCGAGTCTGATGACTTCTGGCCCTGAGTCTAAGCCTGTAGCTCTAAGACGCTCTCCATCGTCAGGCCCGCTACCGGCCATTTGCTCTGAGATAGAAAAACTCAATCTTTTTCTGGAAGAATCAGTGCTGAGGCAAAGCGTTGACCACAAAAGCCACAGAGGAGAAAACTACTGTCAGACGCGAAAACGCCTTAACCAACCGAAGCACACAAATGGGGTAGGATGTGATTCCGATGACAGGTGACCCTGCAGAAGCTGACGCTGAAAGGAAGACTCGACAGAAACACGACGGCGAGGCTCTCCGGCTCTCAGGCCAGGATGAAAGAGACATGATGAATGAAAGTCAGGTCCCAACAGGCCTCCCGCAGCCAGATTAGATTTCCAGCTCATCAAGAAAAGTGATAAATCCTCTGTTTCGCAGGTGGTGGGAACGTAAGACAGATCAAATTCATGCTGAACGGAAGAGACTTGGGTCCTCTGCTGTTGGGACAGCAGAGGACAAAACTGCTTTGGTCACCTGGGAGGGGCAGGGAGCTCCACGTCCAGCCCGGCCAGTCCCTGCACCCCGTGGACCTCATTTCTCCACCTGTAACTGAGAGGAGTGGCTGGGGTCACCCAGGGAACTTAACCAAAGAAAGAACAATGGCCGGGCCCCGATCAGAACCGGAAGGCCTGGCCCCAGTACGGATCCTGAATGCAGCTCCACACAGGTGGTCCCAACGTGCAGCCCAGGTGAGAACACCAGATTAGGTGATGCCCTTGACCATGAGCTGGGGAGCTGCCGGCCTCGCCCAGGAGGGAGCTCAGGTTGTATTGATTTCTGTGCCCACCTCTGGGCACTATTTCCGGCCCCTCTGGTTTCCCTCCTTCCTCAGCTGGGAATAACCAGGTCTGGGGAAGCAGTGGTCCACACGGACGGCACATTCAAGCTACAAAGAAAATCATCGACAGCTAGAAAAAGAAAAAAAATCACGACTCAAAGCTGTAATATACCAAAATGTCAATACCGCCTTTAAGAGATTTTTCTCTTCCTTCACTATTTCCATATTTTCTCAACTTTCTTTAATAACGGAATTCCAGACATAAATAAATACACGTTCTATTGAACTGGGGCAAGAGAGTACATTTTTCCTGGCTCAGGAGCAATGAAAATGAGCCCACGGAGGACACGGGGCCAGCAAGGGTGATGGCGTTGGCTGCAGCCCGTCCTCTCTCCCCGCCTCTGCCCCTCCTCGGCCGCCCAGCTGCGCCCACCGCCAGGGAGGGGAAGGGTCCCGCACACTGAGAAGCCACTCTACGACCCCGATCATTTTCCATCCTGGCTGCAGAACCCACGAAGCACCTCAAAGGCTCTCCACCAAGACTCCTAATACTTGAAAAAAATTAACGATCCCAAAATGATTTTCTTATTAAAAAAAATTTTTTTAACGTTTATTTTTCAGAGAGAGAGAGAGACAGAGCATGAGTGGGGAGGGGCAGAGAGAGAGGGAGACACAGAATCTGAAACAGGCTCCGAGCTGTCAGCACAGAGCCCAATGCAGGGCTCAAACCCACAGACAGTGAGATCATGACCTGAGCTGAAGTCAGATGCTCACCGACTGAGCCACCCAGGCGCCCCCCCCTAAAGTGATTTTTTATGGCGGCTTTCAGCACACCATGAGCAAATCCAGACCATCCGTAAAAGTTAACTCTGCTGGACGGGGCCTTTAGCCAGTCCTGGAGCACCAGAAGAGTTGGTCCACCGGGAGCACCCACGTCTCAATATTCCAAATTTCCTAGAGCCCTAAGTGGCGCTGAGGGTGGGGAGACAAGACCCAGGGCACATGCTCATCTGACTCCTGCGAGGGTAACGCATCCACACGAAGTCAGGAATAACGGAATCAAGTCTGAACACCCGGGAATGCTGGAGCCAGGGGAGGGCATGGGAGACAGATTTTCCAGGTCAAGCGCTGACAAACTTTTCCTGCAAAGGATCATAAATATTTCCAGCTTTGCGGCCATATGGTCCTTGTAACGCCAAGAACAACCACAGGGAGTGTGTAAAGGAACAAGTGTGGCTGTGTTCCAGGAGAACATCGTTGGTGCAGAAAACAAAAATTACTTTCTGGACGCTGAAATGTGAATTTCGTGTCACTGTCACATGTCACGAAATAGCACTTTAATTATTTTTTTCAATCATTTAAAAGGATAAAAACCATAATGGTACAGAAACAGGCAATCTGGCCCACAGGCTGTAGTTTTCCCCCGCTCTAGAATAGAGGGGCCTGTGCCCCGGATTTTCAGGAAAAGAAACTAGTCGTTTTCAGGAAGTTACGGCAAAAATGCTCACGCAGATACCAAAGGCGCCCGGGGGCCAAACTTGCTCTCTCTGACCCGTGGCTTCTGCCCTCCTGTGCTTGGCCAACTCCACGGTCCCAAAGAAGCCCACGCTCAGCCCAGCACTGAGGGGAAGACGCCACACAGGTCTGTGGGGAGGCCCACAAAATGTGGGCCCCAGAAAGTCACCTGGCTGTAGTTTCCTTACACCGAATCCTCTGTTTCCACTGACTTAGTCACGCAATGAGATATGAGCCCAAGACCAACCCTTTGAAAGCACACGTTTATAGAAAAAGGGCTTCTGTCTTCTTAATAAAAAAAAATTTTTTTTAACGTTTGTTTATTTTTGAGAGAGAGAGAGAGCATGAGCAGGGGAGGGGCAGAGAGAGGGAGACACAGAATTTGAAGCAGGCTCCAGACTCCAAGCTGTCAGCACAGAGCCCGACGTGGGGCTCGAACTCCTGAACCGTGAGATCATGACCTGAGCACCCTAAGATTTCTGTTTTCTGATGGAATCATTATCACAGTCAGACATAAACCAGACATAAATTAAAACTGCCATGGTTATTTTGTTCCACGTAATAAAAAAGATCTTAGACACACACTTGCGTGCACGTGCACGTGGCTCAGCTGCCGGGATGCCCTGTGCTCTAACTTCTTCCCTGGGGACGAGGGACACACAGCCAACAGGCCTCGAAACCATCACTCTCGCACTGAGTTTTAATTCTGGTGGCACCGGAAGTCGCCTCCATCGACTCAGGAAATGTCAGGAGCAGGGAGATGGATAGATTTTTAACTTCTCAGTCCGTGATTTACCCCCAGCCCGCCGGCCAGCCTGCCCTGCCTGGGTACTCTGTCTGAGAGCCTATGCCGATGGCAGATGTCCACCAGCAGATGTCAGCTGCACTGTCCCAGCCGGAGTGAGACAGCAGGGGGCCTCAGAGAGCCCAGACGATCCAGGGCCCCCAGCAAGTCCACGGCAAGCCACACGCTGGTGACAGGTGACACTTCATGCTGCAGAGACAGGCTGAAGAGCCGGGGCTGGGGGTCGGCCTGCAAGACTATCGTCAAGTCAGAGCAACCCAGAAGGAAAGAGCCGAGGAGGAAGCTTTACAGATGAAGCCTTCAAGGAGCGAGACCACTCCTCGCTTCTACTCAGTAACGGCTTAAACCACCCCCCACGGACACACACCACAGAGCGTGCAGACGTGAGGCTGCTTCGCGCGTGTCCAGCCGTTTAAAAAACTTTTCTTTAACGTTTATTATTGAGAGACAGAGAGACACAGAGCGTGAGCAGGGGAGCGGTAGAGAGAGGGGGAGACACAGAATCCGAAGCAGGCTCCGGGCTCTGAGCTGTCAGCACAGCTGGGGCTCGAACTCACAAACTGTGAGATCATGACCTGAGCTGAAGTCGGTCGCGTAACCAACTGAGCCACCCAGGCGCCCCAGCCGTTTAAATGCTTTGCCTATTTCAGCGCTGATAATGGGTATAATTCCTCCCTCTACTCTAGAAACAGGAGGCACCAGAATCCGCACAAATAAGCTGGAGGAGAAGGCAGGGCATCAGAACAAGTGCGGCCGGAAAAGCAGCCGAGGCGCCGTCTGGGAAGCTTGAATGTCACCCCCCAGCACCCCGTCCCCTCTCCCCAGCGTCCCCCTGGAGCACTGACTGTCCCCGACGTGCTGCACTGTTGTCCCGTTATCCCGCGTCTATGCCCCCATCTAGGACACCCGCCCCCACCAGGGGGCCCTCTGTGCCCTGCTGCTCTCCCAGCACAAGGCGGCGTTCAGTAGACCCTGCAGAATGAACAGGTGCTTGCCGAGGGGTGGGGACGTGATAGACGGCACTGTGATGTGACGGGAATTCTGTTCAGGGACCGGCTGAGCAGCCACGGGAAAGGGGCACCTGCCTGGACAGGGACGAGAGGAGGGGGCCCAGCAAGGGGCAAGTGGGAGCCACAGAGAGCGTGTGGGAGGGAATGATGGAAGGGCGTGGGAGCGGGCACTCCTGACACAGAGCCCGTGTGTCTTGAGTCCCCACCGGGGGTTAGCAGGCGACCCCCACGCCAGCTGCACCCAAGAAAGCTCCCATCTGCTCTGGGAACAGCCACTCGCAATCAAGCGGAACGGCGATAATGATGCTGATGACTCAGTGACTGAGCGGGAGCACCAGCACTGGATGGGCTTCGAAGGTGCTTCCAGCCCGGAGAGGCGGCCTCCGGCATTTAGGGAAGGCAGACGCAACACCGTGTGGCCAAGCGCAGGGGACAGAGACTCGTCCCCATGCACGAGGCCGCCGCACATGGCAGGAGGGAACTCCGGGCTTCCGAGCGAGGGGACCGGAGGGCAGCTGGGCACGGGGGCTCCGGCAGCACTCAGGACGGAAGGAGCTGCTGGCGGGAGGCCCCACGCTAGGCTGCCATGGGACTGGCGTCTGCCAGGAGGCACAGACAGAGAGAAGTGTGGGGCGGCGCAGCTCAGGTGAGAGAGAGCTCAGGGAGGCAGTGCGTCCGGTTGCTTTCACGAGCCAAGTGGACACCCCTGTGACCCAGGCCCTAGGAGCTGCAGCAGGTCTGAGGAGGGAAGTGCTCTCGAGGTTGGGAGCCCCGCAGGGCAGGGAGGAGAAGGGCAAATGCCCAAGCGGATGGTTGGGGGGGGGGGGGGAGAGGGGCGCGGCAGGCCTGGTCCTGAGAAAGGCTGAGCACGAGCTAAGGGCACCCACGGGGCAGGTGCCTCCAAACCCAAGGGCTCCAGACACAGGAAGAGGGTTAAGGAGGTGTCCCGGGGCATTCCTAGCCCAGAAGGGTGGGAAACTATGGGGCTGCTATGCGGACGGTGTCCACAGACCTCAGCCCCCGCCCATCCCGGAGGGCTCCAATCCGCTCGTGTTGGGGAGGTCGGGGCCGCCCCCCAGAGCGAGCCCGCCTGCCCCCATGGTGGGGGCCACCCGTGACTCCCACCCATCGTGACGGCAGCCAGCTGGCCCCCTGAGGGGCTGGCCTGCACCTGACGTCCAGGACAGGTGTCACAGACACGGCCAGCAGGAGGCCCCACCTGGAGGGCAGTGCAGACTCTCCAGCGATTCAGCCTGTCCCATAAATCCCACGTACGTGCTGCTAATGCCATCCAGATGCCTCCCCGTCTGCTCAGGCCGGCATTTCCAGACCTTTGTTCTCCTCCCAATGCAGCTGATCCTATAAAGTCCTCCTCGGGCCCGATGGCCTCTTCAAAGGGAGAGCCGGCTTATCACCGTCTAAAGTTCCTTTCTTCCAGCGCACACAACCCCACCACACGGAACGCTTCCTCCCCGCCGGAACGACCCCACGACGTCTGCCCAAGGCCAGCACCCGGGCTCCTCAGCGTCTGGCTTGGCTGCTTCATTGTCACTGGACATAGTTTCTTGGAAGAATGACAGCTGTGGCTGTCCCAGCTTGGTTTCTACGTCCCCTGACCATGGAAAAGCAAACACATCCCCCCGCCCCCTGTTGCCCTCAAATTCCCGCGCGGCTGTTGCCCCCTGAAGCCCTCAAACTCCCCCGTGACCCCCAGCAGGGGCCTTCTGCACCTGGCCTGGGGGCCTGACCCAAAGGTCTGCCCTAAGGAACATCTGTTGGTCATATTCACCAAGATGGCCCGGCCCCGAGAACACGTGGCCAATTTCCTAGCACGCTCGGGCCGCCTCCAGGGATGTTCACCTCTGGGTCTGGGGCAGGAAAAGACTCACCGAGTTGACCCGGAGGACGGTCTCCACGTCCGTCCACATCAGCGGCCCCCCTGGGGCAGAGGTGGAGGGGCGGTCAGGCACAAACCCCACAGCCGGGGTCAGCATTCCCAAAGCGTGTGTCACCAGAGCCACGGCGGGGAAAGAAAGGGACCCGGGATCATATAGTTGGAGAACACTTACCCAGCTCGTGTCCTCAGAGAAGCTCAGAGTATCAAAGGCTCCCCCAACAGAAACCCTGCAGGGAGGTCACCACGCGTTTCCAGGTTTGCCTGACCCAAGATTCCCAAACGCTTCTGATTCCGCAGCCCCTGCCTTTAGGTTTTCTGGTGATTAGCTCCACGGGGATAGGCAACGGGATTGCGGTGCGTGTTCCTGGTTCGCCCGCGCAGCCGCTGTGCCCTCCGCTCTGTCCCCTACCCCTGGCCCGTCCCCATCTGCTGCCAGGCTGGCTGTTTTCAGTTCCTCTGGTTCCCTGTGAAACGGTGTTCCTACCTCTCCCCAGCCTTGCACCTGTGCCCATTCTACAAGGCGACGTTTATCTTCTGTATAGTAACCTGACATGTCTTAGGGCTTGGATGTTAGGTCTATGGATTGATTCTAAAGGTGGAAAACCAGGGGCGCCTGGGCGGCTCAGCCAGTTCAGCATCTGACTCTTGATCTTGGCTCAGGTCATGATCTCACAGTCCATGAGTTCGAGCCCCGCATCGGGCTGTGTGCTGACAGCTCAGAGCTTGGAGCCTGTTTCAGATTCTGTGTCTCCCTCTCTCTCTGCCCCTTCCCTGTTCATGTTCTGTCTCTCTCTGTCTCAAAAATAAATAAACGTTAAAAAAATTTAAAAATAAAAATAGAATAGAATAGAATAAAATAAAATTAAAATAAAAGAAAAGAAAAGAAAAGAAAGGAAAGGAAAGGAAAGGAAAGGAAAGGAAAGGAAAGAAAAATAAAAAATAAATAAAAGCAGAAACCTACTTACCACACGACTCTGAGCTAGGTACTGTCCCCCTGGACCTCCGTTTCTCATCCACAAATAGGGACCATGCCACATAGCTCAAAATACACGTGTCCATCCACAGGTGGATGGCTGATGCGGCCCATCCATACAATGGCACGCTATTCTGCCATAAAAAGGAGTGACAGGAGGGCACGTCACATCGATGATCCCTGGAACACTGTGCTACGTGAGGAAGCCAGGCACAGAAGGCTGGCTGTCCTAGGACCGCAGTCACATGAAATGCCCAGGACAGGCAACTCCGTAGGGACAGACAGGAGATGCGTGGGTGCCAGGGACTGGGGAGGGGAGACTGGAGACTGGCTGCTTATTGGGTCCGGGGTCCTGGGTGATGAAAATGTTCCGGAACTAGAGAGTGATGATGGTCGCACAGCACCGTGAATGTATTAGACGCCACAGAGTGGTACGCTTTGAGAACGTGAAAACCCTCATCTCGTGTCATGTTTGTTTTACCGCAGTTCACAACCCCAGCACACCGCTGCGGGAGTAAATGGAGCAATGCCTGTAACGTGTCCAGCAACATCAGCTGGACACACGCAGCCCCAGCCCGCTCCCAGGGGTGGTGGGGTCCGTGGAGACGAAGCCTCCTTGGCCGATCCCGCCGGAAACAAGGGTCTCATCTTCAGGCTCAGAGGCTCAAGAAAAACTCCCTGTAGCAACAAGATCCCTTTAAAGATGGCCATTTGTAGGGAATCCGACGGGAAATGGCCACTATTGCAACTGCTTGCGTCTGCCTGGGAGAGGCACCCACGCAGCCCCGAGCCCCCTTCACGGTCCTGCTCAGCAGTGTGGCTGGAAACTGCGACACAGACACGCATCGGTGTCCTCACTCCCCCCCGCCTCCTGCAAGCTGCCTGGTGGGGGTCTCTCCGGGAAGCGTGAGGGGAGCAAAGGTGACCCCCCCCCCCAGGTGGTGATGCCTAAGGCCGTGATGGGACCAGAAGCAAATGAGGATGATCCAGAGGTGACTACGAGGGAGGGAGGTGTCCACGCTGAGGAGAGGCACGAACGTCAGGGGCTTCCCCGTGACAGGGACACATTTAACTACCGTACCGCCAAGAGCACCTCAGAAAAATACACCCGTGAGCAAAAAGCAAGCTGCCAAAGAACACATCCAGGACACGACTTACGTTAACCACACAGAATCACGCAGAACAAGACTGTAACATACTGTTCGCGGTAAAAGGAAAGGTCTTTTAACGCCTGGGAATGCCTCACCAAATTCAGGGTAGGGTCACCTCTAGCCTCCACTATGTTGGTAAGATTTTGTGTCTTAAGTGGGGCGCTGGACGTGTGCGTGTCATTTTTTATTACGGTTTTGTATTTTGAAACAGTTTAAGACCCTCGCGTGTCAGAAACGCACCCGAATACGTTATCTTTTCCAGGATCCCGTTTGACCAAATAGCAAAGCACAGACATCCACCTGAGGCCCGCCTGGTACACGTGATGGGCCACAGGGGCGGCCAGGCCTGGCTTCTGCCTACTACTCAGGGCTCGAGGACGGCCAGGCTGTGCCAGGCTGCACAGCCCATATTAACACAGCTTCATGAACCAGCACCACCCGGGACTGGGAGGGAGGAGGCAGGGGATGACTCACCTCGATTTTGTCCGTCTTGGCATCTCCCCAGTACAGCTTTCCCTCCTGTAGGTCCAGGGCCAAGCCGTTGGGCCAGCCGAGGGAGGTGTTCACCAGGACGTGCCGCTCCTGCCCATCCAGGTTGGCGCACTCAATTTTGGGGTTTTCCCCCCAGTCTGTCCAGTACATAAGGCTGGAGAAGAAGAACAGGTCCTTAAAACACTGTCTTGTCCCTGCTGCGTCCCCAGGGCCAAGGACACCACCCTCCCCCCGCCCATAGGAGGCGCTCAGGAGACGCTGGCTAACTGCAGAGATGGGCACCGAGCCCCGCACGCAGGACCAGGGGCTCCGCAGAGAACAGCGGTGCCCCCAGCGTGGGCTTAAACTGCACAGGGTCCTTGGGTTCATCTCCCGCTCAGACGCCCTGCTGAGAGACCCAAGGCTGGAAGGGCTGAACGTCAAGGAGGAGGAAGGGGTGGAGTAGAACCTTCTTCAAGCAGCTGACGGGCTCCCGTGTGCAAAGCGCAGGCTCCAGAGGCAGACAGGCGGACAGCCCCAGCTCTGCCAGCGGGCACCTGGAGCGGGTCACTTCACGTCCTGAGCCTCAGCCCCCAGGGAAGTGACAGAAGCGCCCGACGCCCGGTGGGTGCTCCGCGGACGGCAGCCACGGCCACGTAACCACGGTCACCATCGCCACGGCTCTGCTAGTCCCCACGAGGGACAGCTCCCAGGTGTGCCCTCCCCGGCCGCCTCCCTCTGTCCTTCCAGCTCCTCCAGGCCATCTCCAGGACGCTGGCCCACATCCGGCCCAGAGGGCAGGAGGCTTCCCCAGCGGACCCCGGCTCCACCCCACCCCTCCCGCCCCCCAGGCAGGAGCTCCAACTGTTCCTCCTCCCTCAGGGTCTGCCTGGTTCACGTTCCTGGTCATGAGCCCCCAGGAAGGGCACTGCTACCCTCTGAGCTACTGAGGATGTCAGAAGGGCTCCTACATCGACTGACAAGCTGTTTTCGCAGAACCCTAGAACGGAAAGTTGGAGCCACACGGCCAGATCGAATCCCAACCTCCTGGCTGCGTGACCTGGGCCAAGCCCGTTAACCTCTCTGGGCTTTAGCCTCCTTCACTGTACAACTGTACCTGCCTCTCAGGGTAGGGGTGGGAGGAGGAGGTAAAGATTCAGTGTGTGTGCTGAGCTCAGAAGAGGCCCGGCCCCCCGTACGTAACAAGTAAGGGCCATCGCTTCGGTTACCGTTATCAGCCTAGAAATCACCCTGGTGAACTGTTCCGTTTTACAGGTGAGAAGCGCGAAGCCCGTGGGAAGAAATGACTTGCCCAAGCTCTCGGGGCCCTCCGTACGTGAACACAACAGCCCGTGTCAGACCTTCTGAGAGTCTGGTCCCCGGACGGGCAGGAGCAGAACCCAGGGGCTTGTTAGAAACTCAAGTTCTCGGGCCCCGCCCTAGCCCTCCTGAAACAAATCTGGGCAGAGGGCCCAGCCACCTGCATTTAAATAAGCCCTCCTCCAGGGGATCCTGATGCAGGAGAAAGCTCCAAAACCACTAGTCTCTCTCGCTTCTGGTCAGCCTGCCTCCCAGCCCCAGCCAGGCGGGAGGTCCACCCGCCCCCAGCCTTACCCCATCACGGGGTGCAGCACGATGGCCCGGGGCTCGTCCAGGTCCTCGGACACCAGGATCTTGCGGGAGGTGCCGTTGAGGCGCGTCACCTCGATGCGGTCGGTGCCCGTGTCCGTCCAGTAGAGGTTACGGGCCACCCAGTCGACCGCGATGCCATCTGGGTCGTTGATCTCGGTGTTGACCAGCGTCTGGGCGCCAGAGCCGTCCAGGTACGCCCTGCGGATGGCCCGCACCTCGTCGTCCGTCCAGTACACGTAGCCTTCCAGTGGGTCGTAGTCGATGGCGATGGCGTGCCGGATGTCGTCCACCTGGAGCACGATGTCGGTGAAGTCCGGCGTGTCCAGCGAGATCCTCCGCAGGTCCGTCCGCCGGGCCAGCAACAGCACCTCCTCGGCCCCTGTGGATGGCCAAGCAGTGGGGGTCAGAGGCCCGCAGCAGGGCAGCAGTGGGCACGGCAGGGGAGGGGCTCAGCCAGGCCCCCGAGCTCAGGGCTTCCTCGCAGGTGGTCCTCGGTAACTTTCGCCGAGGTCCCCCTACGTGGTCACCAGTTCGTCTTTGTGAGGCCAGCCATCTTCTAGATGAGACCATACAGACACAGAGAGGTCAAGCAACCTGCTGAGAGCCACACAGCCACCTGGCTTCAACCACTGTGTAAGAGCTGCTTCCCACTCGGTGCCCCTTCTCCCCTGCAAGCCCCTCTCCGGGCCACAAATCAGTTCCAAATACAAGTCCCACGGAGGCACTGGGCTCTAGATGGCAACTGCCAGCCATGCTTCTCAGAGCCCCGGCGGGGCCCCACCTTCCACAGGCCCAACTTCCATGGCTCAGTCAGATGCCACTTCTTCCCTGAGGCCCTCCCCCCACGCACCCCTCGGGAGCAGCTTCATGCCAGCTAACTGCCTCTGGCCACGTGCCTCATCTAACCACACACGACACTGCACGAGGGGGGCTACCCCACCGACAAGGGGGAGCTCCCTGGGGGGCTCCCCTGACACCCCCGTGGCTATAAACAATCCACCTCGGCCCTGGGCCCTCCCTGCTGGCACCTGTCAGAACTCCCCAGAGAAACAGCACACGCGGCCTCATGCTGCACCCCTGGCCTGGACACTCCCTCAGAGCTGGGTCACTGTCCACGCGTTCATTCTGGTCCTTGCTGGTCTCCAGGACCCAGAAAACCAGGATTAGGCCCAGAGACCACTTCTGGAACTTTGGGACCACCTGCCTGGTTTGACGAAAGGCCCAGAACGGGGAAGGACCCACCTCAAGTGGGGCAGCAGGATGGGGACACGGACGGAACGAGTTGAGCACATCTGTCAAACTCAGGCCCCCCCGGGCCCAGCCTCTGCAGCCAGCCGTCCGGTCGGGCCACAGCCCTCAAACAGCACACGGTCCCCTGTACCCAGCGCCAGCTTCTTGCCCCAGCGGCAGGGCCCTTGGAAGCCGGTGCCTTGCAGAGTCCATCTGGAGCCCCCGGCCTCGCATTTCGAGTTAAGGACTGTCCTGCTCCAAGGCCCAGAGCTCCTAATCCGAGTCCTCCACTAGAGGGCGTACACGCGGCAGCAATGTCTCTATCAGCCCAGGGCTGGGAAACTGAGGCAGGCAGTGCTCAGAAGGTACCCCAAGTGCCTGAGTATGCTGGAAACCTCTGAGAGCTAAACTCAGATTTGGTCCCAGTTTGGTGTGTGTTGGAGGGAGGGAGGGTAGAATTCTGAATTTCAACGAATTGTCTTCCCCTGGGCCCCAATCCTAGTATGTGGTGTTGACATCTGACCAGTCCTTCAAGGCCCAGGTCACACACCTCCTCCTCCTCTAGGAAGCTGTTCCTGCCTCCCCCAGCCTAATGGATGAGCTGACCACACACACACACACACACACACACCGCTGCCATTCTGGCACATGTCCCCTTAGCTCTCTGCAGCCCCCAAAGCCACACCCAGAGCAGATACTGACATCCTAGGACAAGCAGGGAGAATGCAGGGCAGAAACTTCCTGGCCCTGCTCCCACTGTGTGACTCTGGGCAGGTCCCTGACCCTCTCTGGGCTTTGGTCTCCTCGTCGAAAATGAAAAATCAGCCCAACCTGATGGTGTCCAACTTCCTGTCTAGCTCTGACATCAAGGGAACCACAGACGGACCTCCACAGAGGGCGCTGGCTTCATCTGCCACCACGGAGGGAAGGGGGAAGCCTGCCAGGGCACGGCCAAGAGGGCATCTGCACAACTGTCCAGAGGCTGCCGAGCTCCCAAGCCAAGACCGGGGCAGCTCACTGTGCAAGACGGAAGGCTGTGTGTCAAACCCCACTGACTTCAGGTAGGACTTCCTCCCCAGAGAAAACACTGGCTCCCCGAGGGAAAGCGATACTCGGTCCTGAAACACACGTGGAGACTGTTTCCCCCACCCCTGTTTGCATGACCCTTCAGACACAATCACCCACAACAGCATAATCCTTGGGCACCTGGGCGGCTGGTTGGTTAAGCGTCCGGCTCAGGTCATGATCTCGCGGTTCGTGAGTTCGAGCCCCGCGTCGGGCTCTGTGCTGATGGCTCAGGGTCTGGCACCTGCTTCGGATTCTGTGTCTCCCTCCCTCTTTCTCTCTCTCTCTCTCTCTCTCTCTTTCTCTCTCTGCCCCTCCCCCACTCATACACACACACACTCTCTCTCTCTCTCTCTCTCTCTCAAAAATAAATAAACATGAAAAACAAATTTTTAATAAATAAACAAATAAAAATAAAATAGCACGATCCTCACACCCTGTCCCGGAGGTATGACCGTGTCCCTTTTTACTGATGAGGAACTGGATGCACAGAGAGGGTAAGCTCCCCACTCAGGGGCACACAGCAGCGAGTGGGAAAATAAGGCGGCACAAACGCGTCAATCCCTGAGGCACAGACAAGAAGCCGGAGGCAGGTGTGCCTTCCAGCTTGGCTCAGTCACCCCACCAGCATCTCTGTAGGCGGCTGTTTCAGGCAGGCCCTGGACCAGGCGCTGGGGGCGGGGGTGGACGGAACAGATGCGGATCCAACCCCCACGGTGCTCCTGAGATCACAGGGCAGAGGCCTTCGGTGAGGGAAGACCATCCGCGAACGGGCACTAAGAAGGACAGCAGGGGTTTCAGGAGGCCTCCAAAAGGGGCCGGCTGAGACTGAGAGGTCCGGCCTTCAACTCCCAGAACCCCAGATTCCTGTGGCTGTGACCTTGATTCCAGACCCCTCAGGGGCAAAAGTGTGCCCGGCCCCAGCCCTCCTCCAGCACACCCCACCACTGGGGAACCCCATTACCAGCATCCCTTAAAATTAAGTCTCTGTCGCTGAGGCAGTAATTAAACGCTGAGATAAAACCGGAGGTGATAATTGACTCCAAGGGGGGGTGTCTGACACCCCTTGGGCTGCAGAGCCTTTGAAGTTTTTATTTGAGCTTTATCTAGAAGAATGCAGAGAACAGAGTCGGGGAGGCGGTCGAGTGCTCTGTCCAGGGCCAGGCCAGCGGTGGGCAACTGCGGACAGAGAACCGCTGGCCTGGGCTCTGCTGGCCGCTGGCCGAGCTGCTGCTCACAGACGGCCTCCGAGGTTGTCTGCAGCGAGGTCTGAGCGGCCTCGGGCCACCTGGGGTGGGCGCAGGGCACTGGGCCGGGCCCCGAGAGGGGAGGCCCGCCCCCTCCCTAGAACCAGACGCGGCTCCTGGGTAGGAGTTTGTTTAAACTGTTAAGAAACTAACAGTTTGGCCAAATGGTTTTCTCTGGGGTTGTTTAAATAAAGAGCCTGCCCCACAGTGCTGCCGAGGAAAGTGAAACCTCTCCCTTGCTGGCTGGGCAGCGGTCCCTGGAGCCTCCTTAGGGCGGGCTCCTGACCTCTCCCCTTCCTCCCTGCACACACACACGCAGGAAAGAAGGGCAACACCCCTGTCTTGGGGCCAAGTGCGGGGCATGGGGCGCAGGCCAGGCGGGGGCACGGCCTTCCTGAGAGCGAGTGTTCTGAAAACAAAAAAGCAGACCCGAGGCCTGGCCCAATGTCACGGGCACGTCAAGCTCAACACCGTCCCTGCCTGCCAACATCCATCTGGACCAAGCTGCCCTCCATCACAGGGCGCTGTCCCTGTGCCAGGCCCAGGGTCATAGAGACGAGGTGAGACGCAGGAAGGGGCTGCGGGAACACAGCAGCACGCACTGGGTGGCTTCTGACAGCAGAAACGGATGCCTTCACGATTCTGGAGGACAGAAGTGAAAAATCCAGCTGCTGGCTGGGCCACGCTCTGTCCGAAGGCTCCAGGGGAAACTTCCTGGTCTCTTTCAGCTTCTGGCGGTGGATGCTCCTTGGCTTGTGGCTTTACCGCTCCAACCTCAGCCTCTGTCTTCATACAGCCTCCTCCCCTGTGTTTCTGTGTCTAAATTTCCCTTTTATAAGGTCACCAGCCATTGGATTGGAGGCCTGCCCTACTCCAGTGTGACTTCACTTTAATGTGGTTACACCTGCAAAGACCCTATTTCCAAGTTAGGTCACACTCGCAGGGTCTGGGGATCCAACAGGTCTTTGGTGGGGGGACATGATTCAACCCATAAGAGGTGGGGAGCAGAGGGTGAGAGGAACATTCAATGGAAGGACAGGCAGGTTCGGGTCGGGGGGAGGACTCCAGGAAGAAGGGGGCGTTTGGGGCAACAGCATAGAGACCAGAGCGTGCCGGGCCGTGTCTGCAGCTGGAACGGGCAGGAACGGGGCAGACCCACCGACACCCCCGGCGAGTCTGATCTGAGCTTGGAGGCCAGGTGCTTGCTAAGAGGTTGACCTGGCCCAGCATCCTGTGCAGGCCGCCGGGCCGGCTCTGAGCCCATGACAGTCTGCAAGGAAGCCTCGCGCAAACAGCATGCTGTGCGTGCAGCGGGAGTCCAGCCACAGGACAAACAAAAGCCTCCCTGGAACAAAAGCCTGGCAGGAAACACACGCAAATGTCCGCAGCGGTTATCTCTGGACCGTTCCCGGTCTTCCTTCTAGTCTCCAGCAGGGGCCTGCACACGTTTCTACAAAGGACCTGACGTAACTGTTCGAGGCTCTATGGGCCACGACCGTCTCTGTCACAGCCACCCAGCTCTGCCGTTGTAAATAAAGGTGTGAGAGCGAAACTTCACACGTGGACACCGAACCTTGAATTTCCTGTCATTTTGCCGCATCACGAAACGTTCTTCTTGTGATGTTCTTTTCCACCATGTAAAAAACGTCCAAACCACCCTTTGTTCGAAGGCTGCACAACACAGGCAGCGAGCCATCCGGCCCACCGGCCGAGCGAGGTTCGCTGACCCACGCATGAGAAGGACGCGTGCCTTTTACAGCATTAGACGGCGCGTCCTAACAACAACGGCAGAAACCGCGTAAGGAGGGAGAGCGGATACGCAGGGCCTCTCGACCCTCCACTCGATTTTCCTGTAAACCTAAAACTGCCATACGAGATAAAGTCTATTTGTCTTGTAAGTAAACTGAAAGGCAGGCATAGAAGTCCCTAAGAAAACCACCCAGACCCCAGCAACAAACAGGTGAAGGCAAATTGACAGTCAACAAACACGACAAACGGGTTCACTTGGAGGGGCTAGAGGCGGAAACGGCCACAGCGGCCCCCCACCGCCTCCCAGAGGACTGCGCCCGGCACACGCTTCCCGGACGGCAGTGTGGCTCAGGGACCCTCTGACCCCACAACTTCCCCTCTGAGGACCCAGTCCAAAGCAGCCGCTGCAAACGTAGGCGGATTCCTGCTCGCGGAGGGTCACCGAGGCCTCGCGGTCACGGCAAACCCAAACCTGCGGACAATCTAAACGTCCCTCCGCGCGAGAACATCAAATACACGAAGGGCCACAGCGCAGTCAGGCGCTAAACGGCGGGCTCTGAAGAAGGGCCCCCAGAGGCGTGGAAGGGGTCAGCCCCGACGCGGCCCGCACGCGATGCACACATCACGCAAACCCAGATCTGAACGCGCGTGGAGAGCAGGCGAGCAGGAAACAGCGAAAACGCTGCCAGCAATCTCTGGGCGGCGAAGATACGGGTTATTTTCTCCGTTATTCTGCGTAACGTCTCCCTTTCTACGGTGAACACGAATGTTACTTTTTAACCAGAAAAAACCCAAGACTTTAAAATGTGGTGGGGGTGGGGGTAGGGGTGGGGGAGCGTACTTAGAGGCCTCGTGGTTGCCCTGGGGAGGGGCCTGGGCCCTGAGACAAGGTTTTCTCACTGGACAATCGGGGGATGGGGGCGGGGGGGAATGAAACCGCCATGCGGGGGTGACTTATTTGGCCCTCCAGGATCTGAGCCGAGTGGGAGGGAAGGACAGGAGAAGGGATGGGGCAAGAGGGCCTGTAGCCCCTGACAGCCCAGCAGGAGGAGATTGGCAGGTCGCCCAGTGCGACTTGGAGGGTTCTCACAGTTAATCCCCTCTGCACCCCGACACGGGAAAGGATTTTTCACGATGAGCAAAACAACACATCCCAGGATGCGGAGGGCCCCCAAGCCCTGCGCCCCCCACCTGGCCTTCCCAGCAGGCAGAGTGGACATCACGGACTGTCCCCACAGAACCCGCATCTCCAAGAAAGGACAGGCCCCTCCCTGCCCAGAGGTTCGCACCACCCCAGGGCGGCTCTTTCCACCCGCATCGTTTCATGCCGGACTCGGGAAGCGGCGTGCCCACCTCCCTTCAGCCCCAGCTCCCCTCGCTGGCCCCCCACCCCCCACCCCTGGCTTCGCGTGGGCTCAGGAGCGGGCCTGGAACCACACGGGCAGCACCGGGTCCCAGCACGGGCTGCCACCCATGCCACAGGCTCTAAGGCCGCAAACAGCTTCACAGCTGGTAGGCAGCTGACTTATTTTTGTTTTTTAGCAATTGATTAAGTTTCTCCGCTGCCCCCTGGGGTAAGCTCTTGGACGAGCGCTGAGACCACAGCCGGGAGCCCTGGCCCAGGAGACCGTGCCGAGTGACCACAGGGGAAGTGGCCGGGCCAGGCACTGGCTCCGAGGGAAACCTGAGGCCCAGCAGCTGTCGGCCGCGTGGCCGCCCGGGAGCCTATGGGAGGTTGCAGTCCCCTAAGAGTGGCCGGGCAGGTGCCTCAGTCTGCACAGCTCTAAAATGGGGGAGTCACTCCTCTGCCCGGGAACCTGGGGCGGCCAGAGCAGCAAGGTCGGTGCCAGCCTCAAGACTTCTGTGCAGCCAGCCCCTTCCTCTCTTATCCCTGGGTTTTCAGCCCCTCACGTGGTCCTCTGCCGCTTGCCTTTCCCCTGCCCCTCAGAGGCTGCCACAGCCCAACGGTCACACCCAGCTTGGACCCTCAGCCACACTTCCTTACTGAGCGACCGTGGGTAAGCGACTTGACCTCTGTCTACACACAGGTAAGAGTCAGGAGTGGATACGGCTTCCCAGCAAAGCTGAGAGGTCCCATGACAAGGTCAGGGAGCCTCTGAGCCCAAGGCCACAGCCCCAGCAGCCCCAGCAGCCCACAGCCCCAGGGGCATTGAGCACATCCCCGGGGACCTGCCTTGGGCCATGCTCTCTTTGAGCCAGCAGCAGAGACGTGGCCCGAGGGTTCGAGTCCCAGGCCAGAGGGCAGAGAGACAGAACAAAGTGTGGTTGGTTGGGCAAATTAAAGGTGGGCTACCCGGTGGGTCGCTGGAAACACAGGACTGCGGTCAGAGGCTATGAAGCAGTCGGTGACACACGATGGAGAAGGCTGGGTCCCACTCTTTGGGCACACGGCTCAGCTCTTCTAAAAAAAACACAGAGTGCCTTCCTGAGCCCAGGCATACAGCAGGGGCTCCATAAGCACCTGAAACAATCCTTCTTCCTCCTATAAAATCCTATTCCGCGGCTCCCAGACAGCGGTGGTGGCGGCCGCACCTCTGGAGCTGCGGCCACGGCTCCTGAGCCACGGCACGTGGCAGGTGCTTGGGCTCAAATCCCGCCTCTGTCCCTTCTTCTGTGGCCGTGAGCTAGCTCTGATGGACCAAACTCCTTTTAATTTTTTTTTTAATGTTTCTTTACTTTTGAGAGAGAGAGAGAGAGAGAGAGAGAGACAGGATCCCAAGCGTGACCACCCAAACTTCTGAAGCAGGCTGCCCACAGCCCCTCCCTCACCCGGCTCCCGTAGGGCACAGAAGAGTAGATCACTCAGAAGTGTGGGTGCCTGGCACCCCCCAAGGCGCACTATTACTGCTACGGCCCGCCCTGCCCTGGCAGCACAGGCAGGATGCACGGGGTGGGGTGACCCATGAGAAAGGGCTGCTGCTTTCGCTCAAAGGTGGTTGGGCTCCAGCCGTTCGCATGGTTCGTGCACCGCACCTTACAGTTTGTAAGGCCCTGCAGGAGACACGACCCCATTTGATACGCCCAGGTCAACGAGACACGGAGAGCCCGCGTTCCGTCAGGTCACAGCCACATCGTGCAGGGTCAAGGCCGGACTCAGACGCCCCAGTCCCCGCCACACCACGTCCCCCCAGAGGGGACAGAGGGAGGCCCTTCTTGGCGCAGTCCTCAGTGCCCGGCTCTAGCAGGACCCAAACACCTCAGCTCTTGCCACAGTAGATGCTCCTGAAGATACCTAATCGATCCCAGCGTTCGTCCAGGGGCTGATGGTGGCCCCCTGGGAAGCCAGGATCCCTCCCAGCTTCCCTCCCTCGAAGTGGGTGTGGGAGCACATCACAGCACTTCTCCCAGGGGGTCTGGGGCTGTCTGAATGGAGACCCGAGGGACTGTCAGGCGAGGAGCCCCAGACAACAGGTGCTCGAGACAACAGGCATAGCACCGGCAAAGGCAGATAGGCAGGTGCTCAGACGGTGGGCTGGAAGGGACCGAACTGTCCATTTCAGTTGGAACAGGAGGCAAAGGGTGAGAAAGAGCCTCCTGGCCTCTGTCTGCTGATAAGCCAGAGGCCCCGGCGTCCGCCCGGCACATGCAGGCCATCAGGTCACTGCCTGCGGGACACTTGCGGTTAGGGAAGGTTGAGGCACTAGGACATGGTCATTAGAAGCAAGACGGAGGGCGTGCAGCCATCACCAAAGCCAGAGGGGGCCCGAGGGGTGCCCGGCGGGTGAGGCGGGGACAGGGAAGGCCTTTCTCTGGCAGCCCAGGGGCTCCACCAGGGCTCAGACGTGCAAACCCAGAACCTGACTCAACAGACTGAGCTCTGGGGCCGGGCTGAAGCTGGACTCAGGTGGTACCAGCAAGGGGACACTGGACAGGCTGGGGTAAGGGTGGTGGGGAGGGCGGGACCAGGGGCTGATCTGGGGCCGGGCCGGAGCCGGACTCAGGCTGCACCAGCAAGGGAGACATCAGACAGGAGGCACGGGGACGGGGACAGGGCCAGTGCTGGGAGTGACGGCAATCCAGGCCTCTGTTGGTGGACCCAGGGCATCCGCGGAGCTAACCACACCCAGGAGGCGCCATTTGGTCTCATCCCCCAGCCCAGGATGACCGTTTTCTCTTTCCAAGAATACGGCATGCTCCCCTCTTCTCTTTTACTCGATGTAGAAGTAAGACCACATGGTGTGTGGTTCCATTTCTAGGACGTTCCCAAACAGGCAAAACTAATCCGTGGTGATAGAAGTCAGGACAGAGCTGCCCCTGTGGCATGTGGGGGGTGGGGGGCGCTGCATAAGGGCACCAGGGAATCTCCCGGGTGCTGGAAACCTTCCGGATCCGGACCGGGGGGTGGTGGTTGGGCAGATATACACAACTGCCAAATTGAAATCAGAATGTACGCTTGGAATCTGTGCATTTCACCGTCGGCAAGTGATACCTTCGTTTCCAAAGAAAATGCAAAAAAAAAAAAAAAAAAGTTAGTGCTTGGACTTGTCACACCATTTCCTGGGACTGTGCAATCTGATTTTCTTGCTATTAAAAATTCACGGTCCATGGCTGAGAACAGCAGCTGCCTTCTGTTTGCAGAGCCAACGCCAATCACAGCCCGGCCGGCGTCAGCCTCAGCCACAAGGGCCTCCTTTCTTTTCCCTTTGACCTACTTCCCCGATAAGTGACAAGACAGCCAGCCAGACTGGGAACAAACGCGCCCCTTATTCCTCGGCCCTGAGCCTCGGCTAATCCACCCAGGGAGACGGATGGATGTGAGGGGCTTTGAGACCTCGCCCCAGTTGTCAGTCTGCCCGTCGGACCCGACAGTGACGCCTCTGTTCCTCCCCGCCCCCCGCCACCTTGGCCCACCACATCCCCTCGTCCTTTTGTTCCGAGTCCCTGCGAACATCTGTTAAAACTACTTCTTGGCGAGGTGCAGCGGGCGGCCCCGTAAATCATGCAGCCCGAGCCGCCCGCCCGCCCGGACACGCAGTCACGGCCTCCTCTGGAAAGGCCACGGAGGAGAGCACGGAACGATGCTCAGGGCCAGGCTGGCCACCGCGGGGCAGCGAAGCCGCGTGCCCCGGCCACGGCCCCGGTTAAGTCACCTGCCCCAGTCGTCCGGGCCTCGAGCGGGGACGCGCACCGCCCAGAAGCCCCCAGTGATGAGGAATGTGCGGGGACGCCACTGCAGCCAGGAGAGCAGCAGGCTCCCTCGGACGGACGGTGGTGGCAACTCCCAAATAAGGCCCCGCTACTGCTGTTTTTAGCCCATCCCACATAATTGGAAAAACATGGGGAAAACCAAAGCCAGCTGGGCGCCTCCATCGGCCAGGCTGCTGGGGAGGGGTGCGTGGGATCGCAGCCTGGCCCAGGGATCCTGCCCCCCACCCCCACCGCTGGCTGGTGGGACAAGAGTCACTCAGGCCCCGGGGTCTCACCAAGCCGCTGGCAGAGCTGGAGCCCAAGGGGGCGCTGCTTGCTATGACATCCTTCCTGGTCTCAGAACCTATAGGACCCCCACTGGGGCCAAACTTCAGGAGGACCCAGAGGGCCATGGGACACAAGATGCTCCTGACCCAGAGGAAGGGAGTCCTGAGCCTCCCGTCCGGTCTGGATGGACCCACACAGGCACCGTGGGGAAGAGCCTCTCATCTGACACCGCCCCCCCCCAAGTCATGCTGCTCTCCCCATTTCACAGGGAGAGAGCCCACAGCTGGGAAATGGCCAGCTCCGCCCCATGCCTCCAGGGGACAGCTTGCAGGCCCTGGGCCGGCACCCCCTCCCCCACGCCCTGGGGCCAGCCCCCTCTTTGGGGAAGGCACCGACTCCCAGCGCTGGGCTGGCTTTCATTTGCTCAAAATCAGAGAAACACAGGACTCTTGCACAGCACAAACGTTTCTTCAGATTCAAGTCCACGGCATGACAACCAGCTGCCCAGACTGAAAGTCCCAGGAATCTGAGGCCAGGGCTTCAGGTCTTGAGATGTTTCCGGCCGTGCAGACTTTCTCCAACTGCTGCTCATCAGCCTGCCTTGGGCCCATGTCAAGTACAGACTCAGCCCTCCGCCTCCCACACCCGTCCCTTGTCCTGGAGACTCCGATGTGCTAGGGCCGGGGAACCTGGATGTGACATGAGGGTCCGAGTAATTCCGACACATCCAGGCCCCCGCCTCAGACCCCAATCCCACCCGGCCCGGTGCTGGCCTCGATCCCTGGACAGGGCAGCCGCATGCCCCGTGCCCATCTCTCACCGGCTGTGCGAGGAGGGCTCCCCGCCCGCCTACGTCCCCTCCTACCTCCTCTTAGCACCAGCCGGCCTCATCATCTTCTTCTGATTCCAAACGTCCAGGAAAGAATTGCTCGTCTGGCACCAGACTGCCCACATGCCTGCCTGCCTGGCTCCAAGTTCAAGTTCAAGCACAGCTCGTATTTGTTGGGCAGTCAGGCCCTCCTCCCAACAACCCCCCTCCCCCAAATCAAGTGCTATTATCATCTCTTTTTACAGGTGAGGAAACCGAAAGCACAGAGAGGCTGAGTCATTTTCCCAAGATCACACAGCCGGGACATGAGTGAAGGTATCCTAAAAGGATAACTGGGCATAGAAAGCCATCCCATAGTTGGAAACTGCTCTGAGACTGGGCCCCCCTGAGACTGAATTTCCTCACCACCCCAAAAGTCCTGGCAGACTCTCAACTACAGACCAAAGGCACAGCCCTCAGCTGTGGCCTCAGTATTCACCCCCTGGGATGCTGGACCTCGCGGAGTCCGGGGCCAAGAGGAGATCCACAAGTGGCCCCGGGGCCTCCTTTGCCAGCCCCTGAATCGCATCCTCCCACTGGTCACCCCGGCCTCGGAAGCCTCCACGGGTGCTGCTCAGATCCAGCCAGGAAGGTGCCCTGCACCGGGTTTGCGCCAGCCGGGACCTCTGGGCTCCACTGTCAGCGGTGACATTCTGCAGGGTTTAGCGTTTCGCTGTCTCCACGTTACCCTCGTGTTTCCAGTGACCATCTCCAGGCCATTTTCACAACCAGTACCCTGCACATCATCAGCAGTCAAAATCCACATTCCACGTGTAGTTCACGCCCCCCAGGAGGCAAAACTATATGCACGAGGGGGCGTGGGCAGCCTGGAAGGCCTCGCGAGAAAAGGAAAACAGCCACGGTACTCAGGTGACAGGATCACAGGCTTCTAATCACACGGTTTCCTTTAACGTGATGTTCTGTGGCAGGAAGCAACACCTGGAGGGCAGGTCTGCACCCCAAAACCCAGCTTGCCAGCGGAGGGGGCGCGTTCTAAATCTGAAGCCCTCATGATCCTCGCTCACGGCCCCGTCTCGGACTCCCTGTGTCTGTCGCCCGAGCACAAGGAACGCCCCTCAACGACAGAATCCGTTCCTCACGCATGCCCGGATCCCTCTGGATTGAGAAACACGGACAGATACCCTCCACCTTTCCACCCCAAGTTTCCAGAAGGCCATCTTGGTGGCAAACCCTTGAAATGTTCTGAGAAGCTCCTGGAGGTCTTCTCGACTGAAACTAAAATGTTTAGGAAACTCTGTTTGCAGGTTCCCACCGCCAACGGCTTCCCACTTCCGCTTCGAGTGGGTCCAGGGCGGGGGGCTGCAGAAGGCCCCGTGCAGCCCCCAGAACCAGCCAGTCTGCGAGCGAGAAGCACGTGGGGTGGGAACCACGCTTATAAAAAGGCGGAACCCGAGGGTCACGTCCTCGTGCAAAAGCCAGACTCCCAGCCCATGCTGTCCCTGTCGTCTGTGAGCCTCCCTGACCTGTGACGTCCCCGACGGGGCAGCCGGAGCCAAAGGAAAGGTGCAGCCTCTGCGTAAGAGTGGCCCCGGGCTGCCCTGTGCAGACGCCCCCAGCCACCCGCACCGGCTCCTCCGAATGACGACAAAAGAGTTTCTCGTCCCCACGCTTGGCATCCTCCCACTGAGTCATTTGTGAAAGTGTCTTTCACGGCTGGGAGGCAGAAACAGTTCTTACAAGACCAGGGAAGGTGACCCCGAGCAACTGAATCCATCCCGGGAGGCGGGGGGGTGCGGGTAACCTGCAAGCTGGCCACTCTTCCTGAAGGAGGCCAGGAGACGTGGCTCAGCCCCCTGCCACACGACTTCCAACCGGGACAGCCCTTGCTGCTAATCCTCCGGATCCACCCCACGGGAGTTCGTGGGAGCTTCCAGGACCCCCCACCCTTGTGCAGCCTCCTCCAGGAAGCCCTCTTACCCCAGGGCATCTCCCCTCTTCTGCCCCCTGCCCCCTGCCTCCCGCAGATGTTTGCAAAAAGAACCGAAATGCCCTCAAAGGGCTTGACCCCAGGCAGTGGTCCCAGAGCTCAGACAGGGGCTCCGGCTACTGGAATGCTGAGAACCAGAAAGTCCCCGTTCCTCTGCCTGGAAAAGAAATCAGCCCTCCCCCAGGGGTGGGAGGGCCCTGGGACGATGGAGGCGAACCTAGGCTTCCAGAGGCCCTGCCCTTCTCCCTCTGGCCCAGCGTGATGATGGACGTGACTGCCATATACTGTGCACTCACGACGTACCAAGGGCCCAGCACAGCACCGATTGATACAACACTGTCCTCCCCAGCTTCCCCGGCTAAGGGGTGGTCTGTGACCGCCCCCGCATCTCACAGATGAAGAAGAGAAGCAGAGTGACAAGTCCCCAGGCGCTGTCCGCCCCCGATGACCAATACCCTTTGTGCCCCCGGGGAGCTTGGGCAAGTCCTTCGTGGAACTGTAGGCTTCCCCAGCTGTGCACCTGCACTGGGCCAGGACTCTGACATTGTGACCCCAGACTCCAGTCCTGGAACTCTGACGCGTGGACCTCCTGCCTCACGGGGCCCCTGCGTCAGCTCCCCACCGGGGTGCACGCTGTCGCATGATGTACCTTTTGGAGGGTTGTGTCCACCCTCCCCCCCCCCCCCCCCCCGCTTGCCCGCTCCTTCCCCAAAGGTCCACACGCAACCCGGCTCCAGGCTGGGCAGAGATGCGGGCAGAGACAGCAGCCACGCCTGTCCTTCTCCCAGAACAGATGGTCCCCTCCCCATTCGGCACAGCGCTTGGACGGGGATCACCAAGCAACAGCACCAGATTCAGATCGCCCTAACCCCGGGGCCAGGCCCCAGGCTGGCTCTCTCACGGCGGCACGACTCGAAAACAGCAAAGACACAAAAAAAACGGAAATGCCCCACCGGGGGGAAGATGGTTCACCGGACAAGTATTTTTCAGGCGCTACAACTCATGTCACAGAAGCACATGCCCCTCCTCTAACTGCCGATGCCCCTGCAACAGCGTCAGGGGGAATGCAGGCACTGGTGTCCAGGTTTCCCTTGAGCTTCTCTACACACAAAGCAGGACGGGCTACGTAACGCGCAGGGCCGCTGCAGGCTGAACACAGGGAGCCCCTGCCCCAGAATTATCCAGCATTTCAAGTCAGCGACAATGGCATTAAACCAAGCACGGGGCTCTTTGGAAGCCAGGGCTCTGTGTGACCGCCCAGATCAAATGCCTGCGAAGTCAGTCCCGACGTCACCCAGCTCTTGCCTCAGGGCTGCCGCGCATGCTGTTCCTCGTGCCTCTTCCTTGGTCATTCTCAAGTCTCAGCCTGTCCCCTGGGAAGGACCTTCTCTGACCTTCCCTCCGGGCCTCCAGCCCACCCCCCGACCCCCGCCCTGAGTGTGTCATTCTGCGTCTCAGCCCTTCCTTTGTGTCCTGTGTTGCTCTGATCCAAATCTAAATTCGCATTCTTCATTCACGTGCCTGCTTGGTTCCTGTCGACCCCTCCACAACTCAGAGGGACATTCCCTGTAGGAAGAGCACGCGGAACTTGGTAGACTCCCTGTTTGCCAGGATGAACTTTTTGTTTTAAACCTGTGCCCAAAGGAGTGGTAACACTCCCTCGGCTCTGGTCGCAGGTCCCCAGGGAAGCCCCCAGTCTCCCTTTCCTTCCCCCCAAGTGCCACTGGCCCGGGGGCGGCCTGCTTCCTGACGTCTCTCGCCGGCCTCTCGCCGGCCACTCCACTGCCACACAGCCGTGCTGGGCCCGAGACACCCCCAGGGACAGGCTGCACCCTGGACACACCTTATTCCCCGAAAAGCACACTGTGAACGTGATGGCCAGAAATAAGGAGCCTCGGACGGTGCTCCAGAGGAAGGAGGGGTGACACATCAATAGGAAACGGTCATTGCAGGAGACCCTGAAGCAGCACGTGCTGCAAATTAAGGGCGGGGGGAGCACCGAGAAACACTTGTGTGGGGGGAGGGAAGTCAACTGAACTTCACGCACCCCCAATTTTCTCCACTGCGCAAGCGTCTGCAACCCGAATTTCCGTGGGGAGGGTGGTTATTAGGGCACGAAGATCCCATGGAAATGGGACGTAAGGATGAAAATGCATCCCCTATCAGTGTGGAAAATGCTTGTGGAAAAAGCAGGAAAGCAGGAGACGAAGCCAGCGGAGAGGCCCGCAGCCCCACACCGGCAGCGCGTGCTTGGGAGAGCCGGGAAGGCAGGAAGGGAGACGTCTGTTGGGCGCAGATCGCGGGGCGTCTCCTGATTCACAGCGTTCCCCTACACGACTGTCCTTTTTTACAACACACACAGTGTTCGCTGGGCAAGTCGTGACAGCGAGCATCTCGGCTACAATCACGGCTTTCTGGCAGCCCACTGCCAGGTCGCCGGACAGACCAGACCTGAGTCCCGAGCCCGGTAACGTGCCCGCACCTGAACGTCCAACCTGAGCTGAAGTCAGACGCTCAACCGACTGAGCCACCCAGCCGAGCCCAGATCTAACCCTGCAGCCCAGCTGCTGGGCCGCCCAGGTGCCCCCGGCTGCAGAGCTCCGAACACGTGAAACCTTCGCCGAGGGAAGGAGACCGCCAGCCCCACCCCACGCCCCGCCAGGCCGGCTCCCCCCACCCCAGCCAGCGCCCCCCCATCTCACCTGCCTTGCACGTCTTGCCGTTGTCCTGAAGCTGGACGCCAGTGGGGCAGGCGCACGTGTAGAAAGGCTCCCTCGGGGACAGCAGGCACAGGTGAGAGCAGCCGCCATTGTCCTCCGCACACCGCGTGTGGACTGGGGAAGACAGGGCGGGGTGAGAGAAGGTTCCAGAACACAGCCCTCGACCCCACCCACCCACACACGCCACTCCGTGGGGGCATCCTCCCTGCCCTGCTCCTCTTCCCAGCCTTCTACAATACGGAACCCTCATGTTCCTCGGGGCCCCTCGGATGGCACCTCCTCTGGGAAGGCCACCCTCGGCCAGGATCTCAGGACCTGCCCGTGCGGTAGGGACTGGGGGGCTCCTGGAGCAGAGGCCTGTCTTTGCGATGTGCTTGGAGCCCACGGGATCTGCACGAATGCTTGGTGGCCACACCTGGACACTCTAGGTGCTGATAACACCCTTCTCATTGTCCCAAGCCCATCTGTGACCAAAATGCAACTGAACAAATCCTTCCGGCATTTCACTCTGCCCAGGGCAGGCAGGGGCGCAGTGCTGTGACGTGTGGAGTATTAGCCCCCCACCCCCCGCAAACGACTGGAGCAGATTCGCAGGGGGGTCCCCCTCTTCTCCCTAACGCTGCCTCACGCACAGGGGGCTGCCCCCGCTGTGGGTGCGGTAAGGACCGTGATGTTCTCACCAGGAGACCATCCTAGAGAGCCCCACCTTCCCTGGGGTGCTGACAGCTGCCACCCTTGCACCCCCACAGTTAAGTTCAAAGCTGGAACCTTCCACAGCACCCCGGTCCCCGAGGGAGGACGTGAGCCCAGGGCCGTGACCTTGCTAGCTGTCCATCCCAGGAGCCCTGAGCCCGTGGGCGTCAAGCTTTCCACCATCGAGGACCCCCGCCACCACCCTATGGAGACCCCAAGCCGGGAGCCTCGACTCACAGCAGATCGATCACCAGTAACTACTTAACTTCTGTCGGGCCCCGACAACGAAGCAACCTTGCTCGGGAGGCCCTCTGCCAGCTCTGAAGAGGACGGGGGAGGGGGCGCAGGGCCCCCCTGAAGCAGCCCCCATACCCGCTCTGCAGGGGGCCCTCCCAGTTGTGCCCCGGCCTGGCCCTGCACCCTGCATACACCCCCCTCCCCTCCACCACACCTCTCCCTCTCCTCCTCTGCTGTGACGCAGGTGCCCCCAGACTCGGGGCTCCCGCAGAGGGAAGACGCCAGCCGCCCCCCACCCGGCCCCCGACTTACAGTAAGGCTGCCGCTCTGGGCTAAGCACTTGAATATCCATGGGCGAATAGAGGGCTCTAAGGATCTCCTTCCTCTTCTCTCCCGTCTTCTTGTTACAGGCGTGGATGGAGCGCGTCTGCCAGTCCGTCCAGTACAGAGTGTCCCCGGAGAGCGTCAGGGCAAAGGGGTGCGTCAGGCTGCCCTCCACCACCTTCTGCCTACAGGTGCAGGAGGCACGGGTGGGAGCTGTGAGCAGACTCCCCGCGGTCCTGCACGCGCCCCGCTTGGAAACCCTCCCACGGCCACCGCGGACCCATTCACGTCACACAGGACGGCCGCGGGGCAGTTCCAGCCTCCCGCCACCCTTGACGGTGACACGGCCCCCCAGCCCTTCCCAACCGTTTCTAGAAAAGTGGCTGGTGGCCAAGTGGCCCGCAGGGAAAGAAGAAGCGGCAAGGAGGAAGCCACCGCCGATGACAGCGAGCCGGGGACAACACGCCTGCCTCGCCCTGACGTTTGAACAACTTAGCACAAACTGAGCCAAACGTGCCTGTAACGCCAATAATTTATATTATCACAGTAAGTCGAACTTGATACCAAAACAACGGGGCGCCTGGGTGGCTCAGTTGGTTAAGTGTCCAACTTCGGCTCAGGTTATGGTCTCGCGGTTCATGAGTTCGAGCCCCGTGTCGGGCTCGCTGCTGTCAGCGCTGAGCCTGCTTTGGATCCTCTGTGCCCCCCTCTCTCTGCCCCTCCCCTGCTCATTCCCTCCCTACCCCCCGCCTCAAAAATAAACATTAAAAAAATTTTTTAAAAGGAAAAAAAAAAAAAAAAGTCTTTCTTCTATGTATTTATAAAGCCCAGCAAACGAGAACATGTTTTTAATGAGATTATGGACACCGGTGATAGATTTCTAACTTTACACCTGGTGGCGTGTGTGATTATCTGGTTTCATGACCTTCCCTCGACTATAGGCTCCCTGGTGGCGTGGAGGGCTGCAGGGGGCAGGTCACCACCACATCCGAGCCCCTGGCACCGCACCTCAGAGGAACATTGACAAGGTTTTACTGAGAAACTGAAAGCCACATGCCCATGACTGTCCCTAATCTGACCCAACGATGCCTCCGTTTTGTTTTCTTGATGTTACTCCTTTAATGTTTGTTTATTTTCGAGAGAGAGAGAGAGAGAGAGAGAGAGAGAGAGAGAGAGAGAGGAGCACACACAGGGGAGGGGCAGAGAAAGAGGGAGACAGAGAATCCCAAGCAGGCTCCGTGCTGTCAGCACTGAGCCCGACGCGGGGCTTGAACCCACGAACTGCAAGATCGTGACCTGAGCCAAAATCGAGAGTCGAATGCTCAACCGACTGAGCCACCCAGGTGCCCCTGCCCCCCTTGATGTCACTTTTTAAATAGACTTATTGAGGCGACATTCACGTAACACAAAAGTAACCAGTCTGCTAAGTGAACAGTTGAGTGCTACGCAGCACACGTTCACGACGTTACTTACGCAACCACAGCCCCCAGCTACTTCCCTAAATTCCCGCTGCTCCTCTGGAGAACCCCGGGCCCCCTCAGCGGTTCCCCCTCACGTCCCCTCCACGGGGGCCCCCGGCGGCCACCAGTCTGCTTTCTGTCTCCAAGGATTTGTGCAGCCTGGACATTTCACATAAATGAAGTCACGCCACGCGTGGCCTTGTGTGACTCGCTTTGTTTCCCTTAGCGTCAGGTTTGCCCGGTCCCTCCATGTTGCACACATATGCTAATGTGTCACCGCTCCTCATGTCTGGACGGCATTCCGCGTGTGGATGGGTCACACTCTGTTTGTCTATCCACCTGCGGCCGCACATCTGGGCTGTTCGCACCTTTGGGCTATGGTTCGCACCACTGCTACGGACATTCGCGTGCACGTCTTTATTCCTGCACCCATTTTCAACGCTCTCGGGGAGATGCCCAGGAGTGGAATCGCGAGATCGTACAGTCACTCGACGTTCGCATTCCGAGGCACCACCAAACTGCCCTTCGTGATGTTGTCATTTTTTAAAGTAACGTTTATTTGTTTTGAGAGAGCGAGCGAGCGCAAGGGTGAGGGAGGGGGAGAGAGAGAGAATCCCAAGCAGGCTCCGTGTGGCGCCCCACGTGGGCCTCGATCTCATCACCGTGAGATCGTGACCTGAGCCGAGTCAGGAGTCAGATGCTTAACCGACTGAGCCACCCGGGCGCCCCGTGTCGTTTTTTGATCAGAAAAGCCAGCGGTGTCGTTTCTCAGGCTGTCCCTCCTCCCTGCCTCAGCTGAAGGCACCACAGGAAGCTGGTGCCAGGCCTCGGCTCACCTCACCCACCCTCGCCCCTCCTCTCAGGACGCCCCTCTCCAGGTGGAGTTCCAGCCGTGAGCACCCTACCTCCTGCTGGGTCCACGAACTCCCTGAGCACACCAGCCGCTACTGAGCGCTTACGGTGTCCAGACGCCACGCGATGAGCTGACGTGCACCGTGGTATCGGACCCCATGGACACCTCTAGAAAGTACAACCACTACCCCCATTCACATGCGAGGCCCTGAGGCTCTGAGCAGTGAGGCGACCCAGCCGTGGTCGCAGCTGAGAGGCGACCATGCAGGTCCGTCTGGCTCCAGCACTTACCCTCTTTACCAGCAGATTATGCTCCTACTGGAACGGCCCTAGACACATTCATAGAGAGTGTCAGCCACCTGCAGAGCCGGAAGAATCTGGCAGTGAGACAGGAGGAGGGCTGAGTAAGCCCTGGAGTCACAGTGCCTGGCTTCTCTCGACTCTGACTAGCTGTGTGGCCTTGGTGAGTTCACAGACCTCTCTGTGCAACATCATAGTAGGGGATTATACCTGCAAACACTTCATAGGGTTGGTGTGAGCAGGTAACGAACTGATAAATATCCTGGCAAACAGCAAGTGCTATGGAAGGGTTAGCCACCATCACCCCGTCACCACGTCACCACCATCATCAGCATCACCAACATCATCATCGGTATAACCACCATCATCACCATCACCATTATCATCATCACCAACACCATCATAACCATCACTATCACCACCACCATCACCTCCGTCATCATCACCATCATCACCATCATCATCACCACCATCACCATCATCACCTCCATCACCATCATCACCATCATCATCACCACCGTCACCATCATCACCTCCATCACCATCATCACCATCATCATCACCACCATCACCATCATCACCTCCATCATCATCATCACCATCATCACCTCCATCATCATCACCACCATCATCATCACCATCACACCTCAACTCCATCATCATCACCATCCCACCATCACCGTTATCATCATCACCAACACTATCATAACCATCACTATCACCACCACCATCACCATCATCACCACCATCACCTCCATCATCACCTCCGTCATCATCACCATCATCACCATCATCACCACCACCATCACCTCCATCATCACCATCATCACTTCCATCATCATCACCATCATCACCATCACCTCCATCATCATCACCATCACCTCCATCACTATCACCATCATCACCTCCATCATCATCACCATCATCACCATCACCTCCATCATCATCACCATCACCTCCATCACTATCACCATCATCACCTCTATCATCATCACCACCACCATCACCATCATCACCTCCATCATCATCACCATCATCACCTCCATCATCATCACCATCACCACCATCATCACCTCCATCATCATCACCACCATCATCACCTCCATCATCATCACCATCACCACCATCATCACCTCCATCATCATCATCACCACCATCATCACCTCCATCATCATCACCATCACCACCATCATCACCTCCATCATCATCACCACCATCACCATCATCACCTCCCATCATCATCACCATCATTGCCATCATCACCATCACCTCCATATCACTTCCATCATCATCACCACCATCATCACCTCCATCATCACCACCATTTCATCACCACCACCATCATCACCTCCATCATCACCACCATCATCACCACCACCATTATCATGGTTTAAATGCCACCACTATCCTTGCCGTCTCCTGTCACAATCCTTCAACCAGGCACCCCAGCCGGCAGCGTTTCCAGCCTCTAACTCTCCCTTCACAACGACCATGATCACTCAGCTCCCCAAGGACCACAGCTCCCCTGGTTGCCACACTCTCCAAGTCTCAAGCCAGGCCCCAGGCCAGTCTGTGATCCCAGAAACAATGGGATAGAGCGTTCCAAACCAGCTGGGCACGGTCAGCGGAGGTCAGGGGAGAAATGAGGCCTCCTGCCAACAGCCAACAGAGCGAGCCTCTGACCTCAGTCGAGCCTTCAGATGATTGTAGCCCCAGCCAGGAGCTTGACTATAACCTCAGGACACACTCTGAACCAGAACCACCCACCTAAGCCACTCCTAATTCCTGATCCCCCTCCCCACCCCCAAAAAATCCCGTTTGCTGATTTAGGTGGCCCAGTTCGGGGGTATTTTGTTACACAGGAATAGATAACTAATACATGGTCCTGGATAAAATGAGGCAAACCTGCAGATATCCTCAAATCTGCGGGAGCTGTTACCTGCCTGTGTGTGCACAGTCTTCCCTAAGCCACGTGACTGCAGCCCACGGCACCGGCACCCACGTACTCCCCTCCTGGTTCGGGAGCCCCACCGTGCAGGAACAGGGCTCTCCTCCCAGGAGGATCCCCAAGACTGGGCACAGAGCTGGCAGGCAGTCTGGGAGGTAAATAAAGTGCCCTTCACCATTCCTACATCTGAAGCGTAATGAGGTAGGGGGCCGAAAGCTCTCAAAGCAATTACCTGACACGTAAAACATCCTTGATATTTCACTCATTTAACCCACGTTACAGAGAAATGGTTATGCGTAAGGCCCTCTGGTGAGGCCAGGGAATGCGGTGGACACGACCCAGGATGCATACTTGGGGCGGGGAGGAAGGGGGCACGGAGAACTCTTTACAACCCTGTCGGACCCTGAGGCGGTCAGGGCCACGATCCCTTCTCTGCGATTCTGAAATCCAAACAACTCTGACCACGGCAAGAGTTTTGCTACCCATTTTGTGGCAAGACCCGCGTGTGGCTGTGGGCTTGGTTACAGCCTTTCAACCCCACTGAGAAGGAGCCTCCTGTGTCGTGTTGTGAACATGGTCACGTGGGAGATGGCAGGTGCCCCCCAACCCCGGACCCCCCACAGGTGTGCTGTGTGCTCTGTTACCGCGTGAGGTTCTCAACAGTCCCGAACGCCTCGGGCCCCAGGGTTTCAGAGACGAGACCACGGGTCTGAGTTAAGAAGGGTCACCGGCCAGCGCCCGGCCCGGCCCGGCCGAGGCCCTGGCGGTGGCTGGGGGGCCGCGGGGAAGGTGGGGACCCACCGCCAGGCGGGCACTCACCGGAAGGAGCCATCCAGGTTGGCGCGGTGGATGAAGCTGAGCTTGGCGTCGGCCCAGTAGAGCTTCTGCTCCTCGAGGTCGATGGTCAGCCCGTTGGGCCAGTAAATGTCCGAGTCCACGATGATCTTCCGCGTGCTCCCATCCATGCCTGCCCGCTCGATTCGAGGTGTCTCTCCCCAGTCTGTCCAGTACATGTACCTGAGGAGGAGGCAAGCACGAGCAGAGAAGGCTAGCACAGACCTGCCTTTTCGGTCTCTGTTTCCTGTCGACGCGGCCGCAGACGCATAAACAGAGGCCGAATTTGTCCTAAAATCTCACCCGTTCGACATAACCAGTGCTTAGGGCCTGGGATATTATTGCTTCCAACTTGTTTTCTAGAAAGTTAGTAATAGGTTAATTTTTATTTTTTTGTTTAAATTTTTTTTTCAACGTTTTTTATTTATTTTTGGGACAGAGAGAGACAGAGCATGAACGGGGGAGGGGCAGAGAGAGAGGGAGACACAGAATCGGAAACAGGCTCCAGGCTCCGAGCCATCAGCCCAGAGCCCGACGCGGGGCTCGAACTCACGGACCGCGAGATCGTGACCTGGCTGAAGTCGGATGCTTAACCGACTGCGCCACCCAGGCGCCCCAGTAATAGGTTAATTTTTAAACAGAGTTGGGTAATCAAAACATACTGGGTTCCCAACTCGTTCTTAGACAGCAATATATTCTGGGTATCCTCTCCTTTAACTAACAGAATTCTTCCTTCTTGTCTTTTTTCTTTTCATTTTTATTTCTGAGAGAGAGAGAGAGAGAGAGAGAGACAGAGGATGAGCAGGGGAGGAGCAGAGAGAGGAGAGAGAGAGAGGAGAGAGAGAGAGGAGAGAGAGGAGAGAGAGGAGAGAGAGAGAGAGAGAGAGAGACAGAGAGAATTTGAAGCAGGCTCCAGGCTCCAAGCTGTCAGAGAGAGAGAGACAGAATTTGAAGCAGGCTCCAGGCTCCAAGCTGTCAGCGCAGAGCCCGATGCGGGGCTCGAACTCATGGATTGTGAGATCATGACCTGAGCTGAAGTCAGACGCTTAACTGAGTGAGCCACCCAGGCGCCCCCTCCCCCCCTTATTCTCTTGATGATAGAGTACTGTAAATTATTTACAAGACTCCACATCAGATGTTTGAGTTGTTCCTGATTTTTTGCCACTACAAAAATGCTGTAAATGAACTTTTTTTTTTTAATGTTTTATTTATTTTTGAGAGAGCGCAAGCAGGGGAGGGACAGAGAGAAGAAGGGGACAGAGGATCTGAAGCCAGCTCTGTGCCGACAGCAACAAGCCCGATGCGGGGCTTGAACTCACGAACCGCAAGATCATGACCTGAACGGAAGTCAGACACCCAACCGACTGAGCCACCCAAGGGCCCCTGTAAATGAACTTCTAAAGCCAATTAAAACAGATGGAATATTAAAACAGATGGAATATTATTTAACAGTTTTAAAAAGTTAGCCATGAAGCCATGAAAAGTCATGGAGGAAATGTCAAAGTATATTAATAAGTGAAAACAGCCAACCTGAAAAGCCTACACACCGTGGGATTCCCACCAAAAGGCGATCTCAAATTTTGGGGCGCCTGGGGGGGTTCAGTCAATTGAGCATCCGACTTCGGCTCAGGTCATGATCTTACGGTTCATGAGTTCGAGCCCCGCATCAGGCTCTGTGCTGGCAGCTCGAAGCCTGCAGCCTGCTTTGGATTCTGTGTCTCCCTCTCTCTCTGCCCCTCCCCCACTTATGCTCTGTCTCTCTCTCTCTCTCGCTCTGCTCAAAAATAAATAACCATTAAAAAAATGAAAAAAAATCTTGTCAAAACCACAGACTGTACACGAGCACATAGACAATCTCTGTACCTTCCCCTTAATTTTTCTGTGAACCTAAAATCGCTTAAAAAAAAACACACAAAGTCTATTAAAAAAAAACCCACATGGGGGTGTGCACGGACATTACAACAGCAGTTTTCCCTGGCGGGGAGGGCGGGGGGTGACCTGGGCTGCTTCTGCCCGCCCCCCGGTTTACAGTAAGGGGCGGCACGTCACATCCACGAGAAACGACCCCAATTAAAGCTTCTTATGCGGGGACACTGGGGTGACAGGTTCACACCCCCCCCCCCCCAGTACCCAGAGAATGCGTCCAGTTGTCCAGGCAGGGCGACCACCCAGCGTGCACAGCTCTTAGCGACAGCGGACCACACCAGCCCGGAGGACACATGACCTCCGCGTTCCGGTCAGATGCGGATGAGCCACGGGACCCAAGGATGGGATACCTGTTTTATTTGGCCTGCCTGGCGCGGCTCTGCAGCCAGGAGGGCAGGGTCCACTTTCACTCTGAGAAGCCCCGCTGGGGACGGAGAGGAAAAGAGAGCACCCTTCACACGGAACACCTCTCCCCAAAGCCTCCGTTGCGCTCTCTCCTCTGCACCTGGAGACGCGGCTGACGCCGGGCAAGCAGGAATTACTACTCCCACTGGACAGATGGGAAAACCGAGGCTCCAAAGGAGCCCCACGTCACATGCCAGTGGCTTGGGAGCGCCGCATAGCTCTCTGAGTGAGGCCAGGGCCTGGCCATCATATGACTCACCCCTGTGCCAGCAGGCCCGGGGCGGTGGTGAACTTTTCCTGGCAGCCCAAGGCCTGCAGGTGCCGTCGGCCAGCTCGGCAAAGGCTCCCGCCAGCCTGGTGTAGACGCCTTCCTTCCCGGTGTTTTCCCGCCCCCAGCAGCCTGGAGAGGGCCCAGCCTTTGCGCCACCCGCCGAGAAGGTATCGGGAGAATAAATCTCAGGGCAATCCACTCATGCCCTTCCCGAATGCTCCACGGCAGCCAGCGAGAAAGGCTCCTCAGGACCTCCTCGAGGAGCATAATTCAAATTCCTTCCCCCGGGTCTCATCGCAGAGGCCCGCTGCTTTCCTTAAATGGGGAATCTGCGAGCCCCTCTGTCAGCAGAGACCAGTTGGCGTGGATGTGCTTTGGCAGGATCCCTGAACACGGCCACAGGCCCGGCCAAATTCCACGGGGGAAAATCAACTTCCGAAGGAAAGCAGAGCGCCTGGTCTTTGCGCAGAGGCTGGCCGCAGTCGTGGGGCGGTCGTGGGTCGAGGTTGCGCGTTACTTTAGGGCAGGACCATTTTGCATGTTAAAGAAGGGGTTGGGTTTTAGACCCGGCTTTAACTTGAGACCCAGGAGCCGCTGCAGCCCCTCGTGGGCCGAGCAGGCCGGGGCTGGTGCGGCCCCCACGCCAGGTGCTCCGAGCCAGAAGGTCCTCCCCAGAGCCTGACCTTGGCCCTGGGGACGCCGGGGTCCTCCGTCTGCCCCGCCTGGATGCTCACACTTTGCCACCGGTGCTGCCGAAGCATTGCTAGGCTCAGCGTCAGGACCACGGGCGCTCCTAGCAGTGGGGCTCTTGGTCACGTGCACAGAGACAGACTGAGAACCTTCCTTCCTGATGAGGAGGTCCGGGGGGTATCCCCTCATCCGAGGAAGAAGCCCAGTGGGAGACCATGCCACCGGAGGGCACGAGGAAACGACAGAGGCTCTAACGGAGCAGGGAAGGGGAAAGCGGATCCTGCAACCTTGTGCAGGGACGCAGCACAAGACCTGTTGTCCCAGCTCTCAGGACGGCAGTCCCGTCCCCAGGACTCAGCCCCAACTTGTGACTTACGTCACTGTGGGCATCAAGCTGCCGGCCCGGAGTCCTCTCGTCCTGGGCGGCAAGGCGCCTCAGGGGACAGAACGGGCATCTCAAACCTTAGCCACAGGGGAAAGAAGTGTGGGGGAGAAGGCCAGGGCCCCAGAAGCCCTTCCCAGGGCGTCAAACCCAAGGTCAACGTCGCCCCAGGAGCAGGGTGTGGGAGAGAATTCAGAGGCAACCTCAGACGGGATTTTAATCCTTTAATGGGAAAAAGCCAGAGCCAGAGACTGACCGGCTCCCGGGGATGGTACAGGCAAGGCCAGCCTGACGGGAGCATGGAGCAGACTGCTCCCCACCGAGCACCCCCCCAACCAGGCACAAGCACCTCCCAACTGAGCACCTCCCCACCAAGCATCTCCCGATCAAGCACCAAGCACCTCCCAAGAGAGCACCTCCCCACCAAGCACCCAGCACCTCCAATCAAGCGCCTCCCAACCAGGCACCAAGCACCTCTTCACTAAGCACCTCCCAACCAGGCACCAAGTACCTCCTAACTGAGCACAAGCACCTCTCAACCAAGGTGGTGACAGGTCACGAGGAAGAAGAGAGACTTCTGTGACCCGACACGGAGGCTACGTTTGGGGTGGGGGGGAGGGGCATTTTTAGCATAACAACAACACGTACCGAAGCCACTAACTGTTCGTGGTGTTTTCTGCATGACATGTGACATGGTCGCAACCCTGCACAGCTGGGGACACTGAGACAAAGAGCAGCAGCACACAACCCTTGCCTCTTGTCTTTCTCTCTAACCTACGTGCAAAGTAACAGCAAACCCCGCATGGTTCTGCCTTCCAAACAGATCCCAACTCTGGTCGCTTCTCACCCACAGCTCGCCAGCTTTCTGATCCAAGCCGCCACCCGCTACGACCAGGTGACAGTGACAGCCGCCAATGAGCCCCCTGCCCCCACCCTGAAGTCCACTCTGGCTCCAACCGCCGGAGAGACCCCTTAATGCACGGGCCATACCCAGCGACTCCTCCACTCGAAATAGGGCCTGCCCCTCACCCACTCGATGTCCTCCCTTCTCCCCCCACCACCCCACTACAGCCCCTCCAACAGGCCAGGCCTCCTCCTACCCCAGGGCCTTTGCACTGGCCACTCTACCCACAATATCCGTCCCCTGTGTGGCCACATGGCTCTCTCTCTCTCTCTCATCTCTCTGCTCAAATGTTGCTAACAGACACTCCTAGGCTCCTGACCTACAGGAAGCCACTTGCCTCACCCTCTTTGTCTTTGGGCCCTGCATTATTCTCTTCTGGGGCTCATATTCTTCTCAGACACACTATCTATCTATGGCCTTCTCCCCTCGGCGCAAAAGGGCCTCAAAGCGGCAACCCTCAGCCTCTCCCATCACTGACAATGTCCCCTCCCGGCCAGGGAGACTCAGCCATGCCAGCTGCCACCTCCTAAAAGGTGGCCGGCGACTCCGGGAGTCGCGGAGCCACACCGCAGGAGAGGAGAGGTCTGAATGGGGAGCATCCTGGGAGGTCAGCGTGGCCCCGGACAGCTCAGCCTGCTTGCGGTGGGGGTGGCAGAAGGGGCCTCAGGGACGCCACTGTCAGGCTCGGCCCCCCAGGACGCTGAGGCTGGGGTGCTCCTCCAGTGGGGGGCGGCCCCAGGCTGGTCTTGCCTGACTCCAGTGAGTCTGATTATCACGACCTTCGGGGCCGTGAATCCCAGCCCATCCTGCCCCTGGTGCACGCGCACACGGTTGACATGGGAACCGGTGGGTTCTAAGTCAACACGCTGAGCACCCCGGACATGCGGTTTACTTGGCCACCACAGCACCCCTTCGCCCAGCCTGTTCCCCGAGCCACCCACACACCAGCCACAGCGCGGCCAGGGTCACCCGCAGGGCAGAGAGGGCACGGGCGGGGACAAGAGCAAGTTGGTGGCATTAGGTGACCAGAACCCAGGGGGTCGTACTGTCTTCCTGCTCCAGATGTCAGGGAGCCGTCCGTCTCCGACAGCGAACCGACGGTGGTTCGGCCGCTGCCTCCAGGCAGGCACCCGCCGCCCAGGTAAGGGCGTGGGGGAGGAGGGGGCTCGGGGGGGAGGGCTGACGGGGCAAGCAGCTCCCGCTCAGGACAGTCTAGCATGAGCCTGGCCGGGCCGGCCGGCGACACTCAGCCGCCTCCCCACGCCCCCTCCAGCACAGCCTCCAAATCCCAGGACGTTCCCAGCTTCACTGCCAGTCACACAACCCCACCTGGATCTCACCGCCGGGCCCTGAGCCTTCGCGGGGCACGGTGAGCCCGGCCAGCCCAGGGAGCAGAGGAGAGCAGACGGCTTCCGGGAGAGGCCAGGGAAGCAACCCCCCGGCCAGCTCCACTTCTAGACAAGGGCCTTCACCTTTGACACCCATCTTCGCCGACGCTGCCGGAAAGGCGTAAACGGCCCAGATTCTACCTGCTGGGGTGCCACCACGCTCCCGACAGAGACAGCCAGTGACTCAGATCCACGGCCGAGCGCTCCCAGAGCCTCAGACGTGGCAGGTTTAAAAACGGAAACCCAACCCCGGAACATCGAGGGGAAACAATTCTCAACAAGCTCTGAAAGGCGAACTCCTTTTAAGAGAGCCGGGTTTCCTCTGCAAGAGCTGCTCGGGCTCAAGGGAACTCAAGAGGGAAACCGCGACCCCCTGAGCCCCGCCAAGGAGGAAGGCAGCTGGGTTTACCCGTGAGCGGGGTCCAAGGCGATGGCCCGCGGCTGGTCGAGGTCCTGCCAGAAGAGGACCTTCCGGGACGTCCCGTTGAGGTTGGCTACCTCGATGCGATTGGTCTCGGAATCCGTCCAGTACAGCTTCTTGCCGACCCAGTCGCAGGCCAGGCCGTCAGGCGACACCAGGCCAGAGATGACCACGTTCTGCACGGCCGCCCCCGTCTGGTTCAGGTAGATCTGCTTGATGGCCTCCTCGCTCACGTCCGTCCAGTACACGGCTCCCTTGGAGAACTGGAAATCCACGGCGGCCGCGTCCTCCAGGCCGCTGACCACGACGGTGGACTCCAGCTTGACCCCGCCGGCATCCACCAGCCGCACGTCCCGGCGGTTGGCAAACAGCAGGAGCGGTGAGGCTGTGGGGGGTGGAGGCAAACCGTGAGGACCGCTGCCCAAGCCAGGAGCCGCACGGCCCGGGATGGGGGGTGCTGTGGGCACCGACCGCGTGCCCAGCCGCGCCCCAGGCCCCCTGCTCCTTCCCTCTGCTCCCCGAAGCACTGGCAGGAAGGTGCCCGGGCAGGCCCAGGCCGGGCCATCGCGAAGCTCCCCCAGTAACGGTACCGCTGTTACTGAAATCACAGAGGGCGGCCAGCCAGCTCCCCCAGGCCACGGTGACTCTCGCTGCCATGCCCGTCGCCTCACACGGGGATGCCGCGGCCGCACTGGGCCTCTAGGGGCCGCAGAGAAGTCACCGTGACAGCAAGGGAAGGGGATGTGAGGGCACCAGTCCTGGCCGGGAGAGCCTGAGGATTCCCGTGCGATTCCCAGACCCGCTGTCCGCGCTCAGGCCCCTTCCTAGGATGGTGGCCTCGGTGTCCCAGTCCGGAATGCCACCCCTCAGCTCAAACCCCTCCGCCAGCTCCCTGTGCCGCTGGGACTGAGGCCAGGCTGCCAGAGCGAGCGCCCCGCTCAAACCCAGGCCACGGCCTCCGCAGGCCGCGCGGGGACACCGGAGGGCTCAAGGTCAGGACCCCCCGTGGGGCTCCCCACCGCCCCTGCCCCGTCAGTCTACAGCTCTGAGGCAGGAAGGAAGGCTGCAAAGATCAAACGGGGGGTGATGAGCCACATCGAGCTGGGCATCCTGACCTCTCGCAAGGAAGAGATGGCCACAAAGGACATCTGTCCCCAAATCTCTGCCCCAGGCAGGTATAAACAGAGAGTACAGAGCATTGGTCCTCACGGGCTGACAGCTCTTTGCGATTCGCACACAGAGCTGTGCGGGCTCCTCTGGACCCCGGGGACCCCGTGCGTGGGCCTGGGCTGGGGGTGACATCGCGCCCATCTTACGGAAGGGGAAGATGAGACTTCGAGAAACACCTGCGTGGCCAGGTTGACCAGCCCCCGCACTCTGGAACCCGTGTTGTATTACTTCTCGGTGTATGGTTACTTCAACAGGAAGTTTCTAGGAATTAAAAAATGGAAACTTCCCTGTTCTCCCAGCTTCTTACAGGAATCTTTCCCAACGTGCCGAGGGTCCCAGCGGACCCTGCACTCCAGGAGGGCCCGCCAGCCTGGGTAAGAGCAGTGCCCAGCAGCTGCTGTGTAAAACGTTTCCCCCGCCCCACCCAGCCTCCAGCACCCACCTTCAAGAAGGTGAGTTACCTCTGCCCCGTAAGAGGTGTGGAGGAAAGGGGGGGGGGGGGGGGTTTGTCCAGAAGGGTGTAGGGCCCCACGCCCAGCTAAGGCTCTGGAGAGTGGAGGAGGGACGCCCACGGCCACAGGCCTGGCCAGCAGCTGGGTGCCGTGCAATGGTCAGGTGCCAGCCAGTGGGAGAAGGGGGAGGATGATGGCCAGGGCCAGGGAGGGTCCAGAACCTCCAGAGGAGGAAGAACCCATGACCACCAGAGGCCGGGGGGCCTTCCCTGGGAACAGGGCCACATGTGGAATGTGGGGGACACAGAGGCAGCAGCGGGCAAAGCCACAGCAAACAAAGACACCCCACGGCACGCCCAGGGTGATGGGCGTGCCTGCAGCACATTCCCATTCGTCACCATCGTGACGCTCCCGGCCACCCAGAGCAAGGATTACCAGCAAACCCGTTCCGCCCGCGAGGTTTAAGGTGCCCAGGCTCCTGAAGTCCCCGGCGGCCAGGTCCCCTGGCTCGTCCCCACTCGTCCAACAAAGGCGTGACCTGCCCAAGCACGCGCAGTCGAGATCCCACACTATGGTTCTTAACCTTCTGAGGGTCACGATGTTCCCTGATAAGCTGGTCCTCTCCCCACAGACACACAGAGGCACACAACACACACAGTACTGTCACCAAGCCCCATGACGTCCCCCGCCAGGGAGGACCTTGCTGAGGCATGCAGGGAGAAGCAGCTGACTTCTCTTGCTATACATCAGGATCTGTCTCATAAGGGAGTGAGCTCCCTGTTGCCACAGGTAATCAAGGGGAAGTCGGAGAGGACAGGTGAGGGGCTGCAGGGGAGGTGGACAGCCCCGCAGACAAGCAGTCTCCAATCGGCTGCTCTCCAGCCAGGACGTGCAGGGTGCGGGGTGCGGGGTGGGGAGGGGGCAAGTCGCTAGCCCAAGTGTTAGCCAGGAACCCAGAACACCCAACAGAGGTCTCTGAGTGGGATGGGGTGCTGAGCAGGGAAGGGAGAGGGAGGAAGGGAGCTCTTGGAAGCTGCCCCAGGCACAAAAAATCCTAGCTGTCTGTTCTTTCTCCCCAAACTGGAAAGACCACATTTTCACCATGGTTTACACTCTGGGCAGTTCAGGTGTATCCTTCAAAGGCCACAGAATGACAGAATGGGGGGGGGGGGGTGTTTTTCAATTTTTTGTGCTTCTCCCAAAGTGAGACTCTTGGGGAGGGGAGCCACCCTGGGAAGCCAGGGGTGGGTGGGCGGCAGGCAAACGTGGGTGCAGCCCGGGCAGGCGCGGCCCCAGCGGGCAGGCCCTTTCCAGGAGGAGCCACTCCTGCTTCTAGACTGTTTAGAAAGCATGGCACACTCAACCCCTAAGTCCCCAGAGGCACCCACCTCACTCTCCAGTCCCCTGGGAACCCACAGAGCGGGGGACTTCCACAGCTAAGAGAAGGCAGCACCCACTCTCCCGGTGGCCTGCTCAGGGCCTGGGGGACCCCGGCCAACTGGACCCCCCACCAGGAGACAGGGCTTCCCGGGGGGGGGGCCCCCTCTGCTCCCCCAGGCGGAGAGACGCTAAGGGGCAGGACAGACAGAAGCCAGCCTGCCATGGTGATGCTGGTGGGGGCAGGGCCAGGTGGAGCACAGAAGTGGGGAAGGTCCCAGGACAGCAGTGAAGAGGGACAATGCACTGCACCGAGCCTAGGACAGAGCTGGCCCGGAGCTATGGCAGAGCGCCGTGGAGCTCCATCTGGGACACGTAGAAACCCGCCCTCGTGTCCTATGTTACAGTGGGGGAAACAGACAATAAACACGAAATACAACAGAAAAGGCAAAGTTAGTGCCTTGAAACATCAATGCTATAGTTTGGAAAAACAGAGCAGGGTAAAGGGTTTGGGGGGAGGGCTGTCATTTCACATAAAATGGTCAAGGCAGTCCCCCTGAGAAAGTAGCAACTGGGCAAAGACCCGAGGGGGTGAGGGAGGGCCAGAAGGGACACACCACCAGCCGAGGGAGTAGCCAGTGCAAAGGTCCTGGGGTGAAGCATGCGGGAGGAGCATACGCTGGTTCTATGTGCTTGCTCCTTCCCGCCAGGCAGCCTAACTATGTGTCCAAGACCCTCTGATCCCACAGCCCCCTGCGAATCAGGGGTCTCAGCTGCCTGCCCCCCAGGTGAGACGACTGTAGCTCTGGGAAAGGCACTTGACCTGCCCCAGGTCACTCAACTCAGGGACGATCCGTTGACTTGTGGCCTGAGGTTCCGGGCAGTGAGAAGAAGGAATCACAGGAAGAAAGTGCAATGTAAGAGGGAAGAGGAGGGGAGGGCGGACAGGCTGAGAGCAGGAGCCACTGGCCTGGCCACCTCCCAGCTCCAGAACCCACAGGCATCGCCACGAAAAACAGACCGTCACCTGGTGGCCGCGGATACCGGGACAACCCTTCCAGAAAACACTGTGGTAAGGGGTATTAAGGACATAAAAACATCTAAGCCCTCTCCCCGGGGATCACCCTTACAGGAATTCATCCCGAGGAACACCCAGAGGAAGGAAAAAGGTCTTGGTCACGGTATTTGCTTTGCTGCAGCCTTACTTGTAATAAAAAATAAACAAAATGCCTCCCGAGTCAGAGGTAACCAGACTATCCTGTCAGCGCAGTCACATCCACACACATCACGGGAAAATGGTTGCGGTAACATCAGAGAACGTGTCAGACGCCGCGTCAAGTGAAAACACCCACACGCCACCTCCCTGTAAGCCCCGGTTTGTACGAGATCCGCCGATGCGTGAACGCACTGGTGGGGGGGAAACAGGAGACTGGACAAGGGAAAGCTGACCCTGTTGGCTCTCTGGGTAAAATCACGTTTTATGTTTCCACCCCAAATTCCACTTAGGTTGCTACAAAGTTATCTGTGCAAACGCATTTCTCAGGACCACGCGTCAGAAGGGCCACGGGCCGGTCGGCCTTCCCACCGCTCAGACCTGACCCTCTCGGACTGCGACGTCTGGTCTGGGATGGGGGTGATCACTGTACTTGTGAGGCCGTGAGGCTTGGCCAGGGCGATGCATACGAAGGCTCGGGCCAGGAGCAGCACTACAGCAGCCGGGCAGGCCAGCGCCGAGCCAGGTCTGTTCCAGAAGAACATTCACGGACTCGGACGGGCCTGGCCTGTCGCCGGGAGATTTGGGGCAAAACTTTAGAGGCAGGAAATGAGATCTGCTCTTTATTAAAAGGTACTACGGCGCCCCAAGCAGACTGAATCCCCCATGACTTTCTTCCTTGGTCCTGGTTTCCCAGTTGGCTTAACCAGGCGCAGAGTACGCTTTCCGTGACCCTGGGTTTCCACAGCCCCTTCTTGGCCTGACCCTGGGGACCCCTCACGGAGTCCTGCGCTCTCTCTACGCCTCTGTGGTGCCAGGGGCCTGGAAGCAGGTGGTCTGATGTTCCCGGCACGCTCGGCCGCTGTGGGACGAAGGCCGGCTCCTTCTCCCTCCGGCCTTGGGTACCAGGGCCCGTGATCAATTTCCAGTCCCCGCCGCAGCAGGAGCCTGAAACCCCAGCACCAACCATCCCCCCGTTACCCCGTGTAAGCACATCCACTATTTACACACAGAATTCATAGCAGATGTCCGGGCTTCCGTTGCAACACCCTGTATTTTATGCTGTTCACATGGTGACGCTAAACACAAGCAACGCAAGGTAACCCAATCCGCCGCTCGTCCACCGAACGAGCAACGCTTTTAGTACACGCCCTAGTGATACTCACCAAGCGTTACGCTGCTCATCGCCGAGCAGGCAAGGCCTGGACACAGAGCTGTGGATCCGTCAGCCGGGAGCAACCCTTTGTCCCACGCCAGCCCCACGGGGAAGGAAGACTACGCGGGCCCACATTCGAGGAGCCCAGAAACCGACGGGGCAGGACACACGCTGCGCACGCACAGTTAACCCACGCGGGAAGAAACGGCAGGTGAGGGCCACGGTCAGGGGGTGCCTGGAGCCTGAAGGAGACCGAGCCGTCAGCTGGACCTGACAGGCTTCCTGGAGGAAGGGAGACCGGAGCCTTGAAGGACGATTAGGGAATGCTGAGCACGTCTAGGCTCGACACCGAGATGCCCCTGTGCACTAAGTTAATTTTACTCGCGACGGCTTACAAGCCACTTACCCAACACCTAATGGCCCCGGGTGCCTTCTGGCAGTTCGTCCAAAAGGGTTTCGATGCTACCCTCTCGCCTACCCGTCCCCAATGGGCAGGCGCACCACCACCTCTCCCACCTGTGCCACTCGTCCGGTGCTCCCGGGTCCACCTCCACCTTCCCTCTGCTAGTCTCCTGTCCGCCTGTCCAGCCCTGCAACAGCACCGAGCAGACCCCTCCTGACTCTCCCCTCCCCATCCCCTCACACATTTTACAACCGGCTTCCCAAGTTCCGCAGTCTCTGCGGGGATCTTTTTATGGAAGCTTCAGGTTCTCATGGCACGAGAAAGCAAAACCGTCACGGCTTGGCTGGCAGCACAGAGAGGTCCAAACGACGCTTCTCGCACTACGGCTTGTGGCGGCGAAAGCCCGGCTTCGGGAGCACGGGAAATGACAAGGGGCGGTGGATGGAGGCGACGGCCACACAACAGCACGAATGCGCTTCCCGCCGCTGGACTGGACGCTGTGTAATGGTTACGATGGTCAACTTTACGTGATGTGTATTTTAACACTGCTACTTACAATAGTAAAAATGAAACCGGATGGTGGGGCGGCATAGAATATTATAAGCTACTGTAAAGAATGACTTAGAACTACAATTACAGCCTTCGTTCAGGATTTTGTTTTTAAACTTTTTAACGTTTATTTGTTTTTGAGAGAGAGCGAGTGAGTAGGGAAGGGGCAGAGAGAGAGAGAGAGAGAATGAGCAGGGGAGGGGCAGAGAGAGAGAGAGAGAGAGAGAGAATGAGCAGGGGAGAGGCAGAGAGAGAGAACAAGCAGGGGAGGGGCAGAAAAAGAGAGAGAATGAGCAGGGGAGAGACAGAGAGAGAGAGAACAAGCAGGGGAGGGGCAGAGAGAGAGGGAGACACAGAATCCAAAGCAGGCTCCAGGCTCTGAGCTGTCAGCACAGAGCCCGACGCAGAACTCGAACTCATGAACCGTGAGATCATGACCTGAGCTGAAGTCAGATATTTGACCGACTGAGCCACCCGGGCGCCCCCAGGATTTTGTTTTTAGATGTTGGGCAGTCATCAAAGCATGTCCACGATATGCTATTCGTTTATTTCATCCAGTGTAGACTCATTTATTCCTATCCCATTAAATGGGTTAAGATCCAATATTCCCATTTACTCTGATGTCCATACCTCCCTGGACTGGGATAGTGAGAGTCCCTTCACACTGGCTCTTGCACCCTCTTGGCACGTCCCCATTACCCGCTGAGGATTTCTTTACTTTCTGGCCCAATGACACCCTCGGGGCATAGGTGCCCTTTCCCCTGCCCCAGCCCTGGAGCTGGCATCTCCTCTGAGGAGCCCTGGTTCCTCTCCGGGGACAGTGGGACAGAAGCCCAGACCCAGGGGCTCCTGGGGGGCTCAGTCGGTTGAGCGTCAGACTTCGGCACAGGTCACGATCTCACGGTTTGCGGGTTCGAGCCCCATGTTGGGCTCACTGCGTCAGCACAGAGCCCGCTTCAGATCCTCTGACTCTCCCTCTCTCTGCCCCTCCCCTGCTCATGCTCTCTTACTCTCTCTCCCTCTCTCAAATATAAATAAACATTAAAAAAAATTTTTTTTTTAGAAGCCCAGACCTGGGCATCGGGTGTGCTCACCGCCACCTAGAAGTCACCGCCTCCGGGGCGAGACAGAGACAGAGGTAGAAAAACACGGGCGGGGGCCACCCTTTTTACCCACACATCCCATCTCTGAGCTTGCCCACTCGCTAAGTTGTACTCACAACCGCCAGGTCACTGGGGGAGCCTCTGGGATCGCCCGCAGACACACATGCACGTGCACAGGCTCAAGCACCCGCCCCGCCCTCTTGTTTCCGCTCCCACATTGCACACAAGCGTCCTTTTCACGATCTACTACTTAGTGCCACGCTGTTCACGTTTCTGTGCATTTTGTCGGGGGATGTCACCGTTAAAAACGGCCCCCAGGCCTAGCGCTCGAGTGCCGTCTAGCGCACCTCCGTGCAAGAAGGCCGCGGCGTGCCTGGGAGACAAAACACGCGTTCGACGGGCTTCCTCCGGGCACGACTCACCCGCTGCTGGCCGCGCATTCAACGCTAACGCACCAGCCACACATACTAAATAAGGTGTCTTTAAACAAAAGCACATGGGAAACATCACGTGCTCATCGGCAGAGGAAGATGTTGGGTTCACGGGAACCCAACCCTGCGCCCCACGAACGACGGTTCCGTATTCGCGAACCCAGCGTGCGCGGGGACCCTGCAGACCACGACTGCCGCCAACACGGAGAATCGTCTGCACGAACACGCACACGCGTTCATACACACGTGCGCCTAGAGCCATTTCTGAATCTCCTTCCGCGTGTCCGACATGCGGTACCAATCCGTGAGGGTGCGGGTGCCCCCTGCAATGTCACCCAATGCCCTGGGGCTGTTTCTGATCTTTCCCCCCTTTCTGGGTGTGTCAGTATCTTCTCCAAAGTGGAAACCTGGCGTTTGTGACTGGCAACCTATTTACTCATTCGCTCAACATAACCGACTTCCCAACTGCCCCCAGTCTCTGCCGCCCGCCACCGCTCGCCGCACCCCGCCTCGCCTCTCGGACGCCAGGAGCCCCAGGCCCTGCTACCCCCGGCACCCGCGTGCCGCACCCCATCACTACCCCTCTTCCTCACGCGCCAGGAGCCTACATGTGTGCACCGGGACAGGAAAGGAAGAACGGAGCCCTGTGTAATCGTGCTGAGTCCACAGATCGACGTGGTGGGAAGTGACATCTCCCGGATATTGTCTTCCTACCCCTACGCCTCCTTTAGTGTCCTTCTAACAAACCATATCACTTTTCCATACAGTCTTGCACGTTATTACTTAGATATAATCCTAGCTACTTAACTTCAAACCATCATTTAGGGCGCCTGCGTGGCTCAGTCGGTTGAGCATCCGACGTCGGCTCAGGTCATGATCACAGAAGTTCAAGCCCCGCGTCGGGCTCTGTGTTGACAGCCAGGAGCCAGGAGCCTGGAGCCTGGAGCCTGCTTCGGATTCTGTGTCTCCCTCTCTCTCTCTGCCCCTCCCCCGCTCACACCGTCTCTCAAAAATAAACATTAAAAATTTTTTTCTTAGTTAAAAAAAAATAAAACTAGCATGATGCTAACAGAGGAACTACAGAATCCCCTTGAATGTTATGACAAAGCATGAAACTTCAAAGGCACTGAGGCCGGGTGGGGGGGGGGGGGCGGGGGAGGAGTGTTCAGGGCCATGTGGAAGCCTCTCCCCACCCCCCAGGCAGGAAAGTTCTATTTCCCCTGTAAGAGGAAACGCACGAAAAAGCGCAGATCTGGCTAAAATGACAGGGATCGAGGAGAAATCTGTGCGGCCGCCAAACTGCAAGTGAGCTCGGCTCCCCAGCTCTGCGCTCAGAGACGCTCAGTCCCTCACCTCCACGTGCAAGAATCATGCACCTGACGGCCAAGCACAGAAGGCAGGGACGTGAAAATGGCCGTGGCTCTACTACGAGCACCGAGCTCGGCAAAATCCGACCGCTGGTTTCTCAGGGCGACTTCTCGATGGACATCACAGTAAATGCCCAAACTCCCTTTAACGCGGGCAGCCCCTCGAAGCCGGGGGCCTCCCCACCCCGCGCCTCGGGCCCCCGGCACCAGGGACGCACCCTCCCGCCCTTCGCGGCTCGGCGACCACAATCCCAGCCACAGTTTTACCTTCCGTCCCCAGCCTCTACCCAGTGACGACGGGCTCCGCTCTGCGACACATTCCGCAGCGGCCTCAACGTTCTCCAGGGGAGTCTTGACATTTACAGCAATAATAAAATGCTCGGTTTCCTTTAGCTGAACAGATGTTCTGCCTTTTATGGAAAAGCTCTGCAAACTCAAACTTGCCGGCCTGAATGGGCTGAGCCGGGGTGGAACCCTCTGTGACATCTCCGGGCGCTCCGGGACGGCTCTGCTCCCCAGGCTCCCTCCTCACCTGACCTGTCACGCCCCACCCCCCAGGCTCCCCTCCATGCCCCCACTCCCACCAGAGGAGACGAGGAGAGCCCACCCTCTCCACCACCGTGCCTGCAGCCGCTCCTACCCGCAAGCCCCTCCGGGTCCCTCACCGAGCCCGGGTGAAAGCCGGGTCCTCTGCGACACTGCCCAGCTGCCCAAGGGGACGTGAGCCTTCGAGGCTGCCCCTGGCAGGCAGGGCTTCTGGCAGAGGGCCCTCCTTCCACCCTCCCATTCCAGTGCTATCCAGCTAATGACCCATCCATCGATGGGGTGTGTTGACATGTGCACAAAAATAATGAATAAATATGACAGTTCGCTTCAAATCCAGAGCAGATACAGCAAGGTTGGCATAAGACTATACATAACCCATTACAAAGGCCTGTTTATCTATCCCCAAACCAAGGCTGCTTTTATTACAACCACAAGGGTGGGGAATTCAGAACCGACAAAACTTGAGTGGTGCCTCCTGGGGCAGGGCAGGCGGGGGAAGGCTAGAAAGCAGCTCGAGGAATCTTCCGGAACAGTGGAACACCTACTCTCGACCTGGGCTAAGGCGATGAGCTGTGGACATTCCCCAAGCTGCTCTCCCAAGGTCGACGCACATCACGGGCTGCAGAACCAAGGCCACACGGCCTCTCACCCCGCCTTCCCTGTCCCAGCCCAGCCACGTGGGTCAGTGCCCTGCCCTCCAGGCTTGCCTCTCACCTGCTGGGCTCCTGGCGTCTCCCACCTGCTCCCGCATCCAGCTCGATCGCCCCATTTCTGCCGTCCCTGAGCTGTCACACTAATCTCCCTAGCGCGCGCACAAACACACACACACACACACACACACACACACACACACACACACACACACACAAGGTAATTAACCCTGAGGTCCAGGCAAGTTTCCCGAGCAGGGACCACATTTCAAAGGTCAGGGAAGCAGATGAACAGGAAACCACAGGGGCAGGTTCGGGGGGCGGAGCAGGAAAGAAGAAATCAGCTGCAAGAGATACAAAGAAACTGAAGTTTCAGGCACTTCAGAGCAAACAAAGCCTAGAGGACACAGGCTCATTAAAGGGTTTCCATTAAACAGGGAGATGGGCTGGGGGTCCCCACTAGCCCCTGCACGAGGGGCGCCGTGCCCGGGGGGCAGGCAGGCGGATGCTGCAGCCAGAGCGGAGGACCAGCCTGGGCTCAGCCCCTCGGGAAAGTCCAGGGGCACAAGCAAAGGCCCAGGACCTGGCACAGACCCACCGAGTGCCTGCCAGAGGGACCCCTGAGTATCACCTGGGGTAGCCCACCACTCCCAAGGGCCTCTCTGAGGGTCCCAACCCTGGCCCGTGTGACACAGAACCCTTCCAGGGGTGACTGTGCGGCCCTAAGTCCCACCCCGCAGGGGGTCACCCCAGCCCAGGACATCTCCAGGGATGACTGTCAGAGGGTCATCAAGCCTCCCACCTCGCAAGCCCCAGACACCCCTTCTCGACTGAAGCCGTCTCCCCAGAGCCCGGCCCCCGGCCCAACTCCCACACCGGACAGCAGACCCCAGAGGGATGGGCAGAGAAGAAACTGGCATCTGCAGGGGGCCTACTCAGCCTCTACCTTAACCCAGTTCAACCTCCTAACACCCCCGCCCCTGGCCCTGGCAGAGGAGCAAGCTTTATTTGGGGGGGGCGGGGGGATCCCTCCAGCAGCTGAAGCCCACACAGCACTGGGCAGAACCAAGAGGTAGAGCCCCAACCCTAAGCTGGCTTCTGCCGGGGACAACTGTGAAGAAGTCACCCCAAAGCAAGGGTAACAGGGAAGAAGAGTGCTGGTGATGTCCCGTGTCCCTTTGGGCACAGCCCAGCTCACACACCAGTAGTCGACCTTTTTTCCCCCAACCTGTAAAGCCAGCCTAGGGAGAAGGGGACACAGTCTAGCACGGAATGGCCATTTTAAAGGCTCTGAGAAGTCCCGCAGTGAAGAAACCTACGTCATGCTCTATACCCAGGATTTCCCGAATGTATCTGATGAAAGAGCACCTTTTAGTTTTGGCCCAGGGGACACATTTTGAAAAAATACCGGCCTGAAGGTGAAGCGAAACAGAAAACACAAAGGTAAAACTGAACAAGACACATCCTCGGAGAATGGGCAGACACCACAGGTCCCCAAGTGCTGGCCATCTCCAGCTCGGCACACTCACTTGCCACCCCCAGCCACCTCCTCCCCCTTTCGTGGACGAGAAGCCTGATGTCCACCAAGGCTGGGGGCTCTGTGGGGCCACATGGTCTTCTGGCCAGAGAGGACGTCTGTCCTGACAAAGAGGCTTTCTCCACCTGGTTACCGGGAAATCGTCCGCAACAAACCACCCCACGTACAAATGATCCAAGAAGCTACAGGACATTGGTCCACACGGGCAACAGAGCATCCGAGCCCTGCCAACACCGCCCAGAACCACAAATGACCCACCTGACCCAAGGCCACGTCCTGGACCCTGGCCCCAGAAGTGCACCGAAACCCCAGAGCTGGTTCCAAGGCCAGGGAGGGGAGGACCCAGCCCACACCAGGGCCAGTTACCTGAGACAAATCGCCTTTTCCAAAACTGAGTCCACAAATGGAGCCCAGCAGTGGTGGAGGTCAGGGTGTGGTTATGAACCCCGCAGAGATTTCCCTGTGACGGAAATGAAGCCATGTCCTCTACCAACTACGCTTTAATTGGGCAAATATATAGATTTCCCTGCAGTGACCGTGCAGGTGCTGACAGGTGAGGGGGCCGGAAGGAAGCGGGCGGTCAGGGCTCACCACCCCGGTCTCCCCCTCCAGCTCTCTCGTGCTCTCGCTCACACGCGTGTGCACAGGCTCACACGCACACACACACTCACTCCGCATGCCTGAATTTAGCCACCGTGGAATGTTACCAACTCACTGATACCTAGGACAAGTTTGTAGGAAATATGACATTTGATTTATGTCTGCCAATGTGCGTTTGCACTAATTAGAAGGTTTGGGGCAGAGCAGGGGAAAATATGTATTTCAAAGTCCCAGTTTGACTTGCCAGAAACCAGCCCGTTACTAACATTCTTATTTTCGACAAAATATAGCATTCTGATTACATACCATTTCGGTTCAACAGCTCCCCGCTCCCGGAAGTGGCCCAAGGCCATGGCAGAGACTGACTCGGGGGCCCATTCCAGCGGATGGGGAGGCAGTGGCTTCCATCCAAAGCCCTGAGGCCCCATGGAAACAGGCACCAGGTGGCCACTCAGAAGGTGAGGCCACCCAGGAGAGCCTCTGGCCTCAGTGTCCTCCACACGCCCTTATAATGAAGTCGCCTATTTAAATGCACCCGGGGCTCTGCAGCCTTTCTCCTTGACAGATGAAAGAAAACAGTTTTCTAATTCAAATGGCAACGAAGGGGTAGGCAGTGGGGCCTGGGGCTGCCAATGTTAGTCCCCGCATGACCCCAAGCAAGTTTTGCCGGCTCTCCTAGCCTTGGTTTCCTCATCTACATAATGGGCACCCAGTCCCCAGAGCGGCTGCAAGGATTAAATGAGTCAATCGAACAGCCCTTAGACCCCACCTGCTACACCGTGAATGGGTAGTAACTATGAGCTATTTTTACTTATTAAGTCTAGGTATTTGTCCCATGGGTGCTCTGAGGCAGGATGCATTCACCAAAAACTAAAGATTGCGTTAAATGCATACCCCAGAGAAAAATGCACACCCCAGGGGCGCCTGGGTGGCTCAGTCGGTTGAGCGTCTGACTTTGCCTCAGGTCATGATCTTGCAATTTGTGAGGTCAAGCCCAGGTCGAGCTCTGTGCTGACAGCTCGGAGCCTGGAACCTGCTTCGGATTCTGTGTCTCCTTCTCTCTCTGCTCCCTGCCCCCCCCACCCCCCCCCCCCCCGCAACCAACTTGTGCTCTGTCTCTATCAAAAATGAGTAAAATATAAAAAAAAAAAAAAAAAGGAAAAAATGCACACCCCATAGAAAACATGTTTTTAATTTTTTTAATGTTTATTTATTTTTTGAGAAAGAGAGAGACAGAGAGTGAGTGGGGGAGGGACAGAGAGAGAGAGAGGGAGACGGAGACACAGAATCCGAAATGGGCTCCAGGCTCGGAGCTGTCAGCGCAGAGCCCGATGTGGGGCTCGAACTCACGAACGGTGAGATCATGACCTGAGCCAAAGTCAGACGCTTAACTGACTGCGCCCCCCAGGAGCCCCCCACAGTAAACATTCTTTTTTTTTTTTAATTATTTCTGTTATTCTTTTTTTTTTTTTCTTAACATTTATTTATTTTTGAGACAGAGAGAGACAGAGCATGAACGGGGGAGGGTCAGAGACAGAAGGAGACACAAAATCCAAAACAGGCTCCAGGCTCCGAGCCATCAGCCCAGAGCCCGACGCGGGGCTCGAACCGACGGACTGCGAGATCGTGACCTGAGCCGAAGTCGGACGCTTAACTGACTGAGCCCCCCAGGAGCCCCCCACGGTAAACATTCTTAATGGAGACCATTTTCTAAACTGTCCTAATTGCAAGCTTTTATGGGTTTCTTGACAGCCCTCAGAAATCAACCCAAGTACAGCACGTGTGTGTCTGTGTGTCTGTGTGTGCAGTTCACACGCACACGTATCACCCGTCTCAAGTCAGAGGAACAGGCCAATCAGTTGAGGAAGCCCTGAGGCCCTGCCGGAGTCTGGTGACGCCCACCCGCTTCCACCCGGCTCTCCAACCCGCCCTGCATCTGCACCGTGTCCCTGACACCTGTCCTTTGGGCAGGGACCGGTACCTGATGCAAGAAAGAAAGAAGGGGCCGGGTCGGCCCCAAGTCACGTAGACAATACCACGTCCCAGGCGCGCCGAGGCCACGCAGACACAAGAGTTCCACGCGCGGTGACACGGCAAACTCAAGACTCAGGAACACAGGTGCACACCGGGGCACCGCTAAGCCCCCAGCCTGCCAGTTGCCACCCGGGGCAAGCAAGACCGCCGAAACCCGCAACCGTCAGCGGGGTCTCTAGCTGGACTGGTCGTTTCCGCTGAGGCGGGAGAGGGTGGGACCGTCGCAGCCCTCCCCCCCCACGCCCACCGGCGAGGAAGCCGGCGTCTTCCCCATGTGGTCACAGAGATCGAATTGTTGTGCGCCGCAGAGGAAACGCGAAGTGAGCTCAGGATGCATTCTGGAACTGGCAGAAAAGAACATCTGGGAAAGGAAACGCACTTCAGAGACAAACATACCTTTGTGCCGGCTTTTATTTTCTTTACGTGTTGCAAAAAATGGTAATAATAAAGACGTGCCAAAATCTACCATCACGCTACAAAATCTCCTTTTTATGGGGCAAAACCGGGAGGCTCCGCTTTCAAGTGACCTACTGTTCCTGCAACAAAAGCAGCCCGCTGGGTGCCGAGGCCTCGAGGCGGCTGCAGGGAGCCAGCCCAAAGACCTGAGGCTCTCAACACCTCTGTTCCAGGCAGAGCGGAGTGGACAAGAACCATCCTCCACGTGGTTTAGCCTCTGGCCTCCTGGTCCCTGCTGAAGCCTCTCGGAAGCCTCTCCGGGCACTGACGTGCCTTGAAGAGCCAGAACCTCTCCGTCTTGAATATTTTATGCAGGTTTGGGGGCTCCCTATGAAGTTTGGCACCGGAGACCAGCTCTGATCATCCTGGGAACCAGCTATGCGTTGGGTCTAGAGGATCATAACCATGTGGAGAAGCCCAAAATTAGGGTTCGGAGGGGCCCTAGGTAAGCGGACGAGGGGACAGAGGCACAGGGGGACTGGGTAACCTGCCCGAGGTCACCCTCCACTAATCAGTGACAAGTACTCGAAATTCATTCATTCTGCATAATGGGGCCACTGAATGACCCCCAGGTCTCCCCACAGAAGGGTCAGACGAGCCCCCGAGGCCCTGCGGTGACCCTACCGCGGGCCAACGAGGAAGCCCAGCCCCTCAGCCTCCGCCCCTCTACCACCTGACCACACATCCGGGTTTGTCTGTTCCAGGACAACCCCTCTGTCCTCAGGGAGGAGAAGGAACAGAACAGAGAGGTGCACCAGCAGCCTGGGGCTTCGCACAGCGAGAGCCAGTAGGTCCCAGAGGAGTGCGGCTTTGGGTGGGGGGCAGGTCAGGCTGGTGGGTCAGCAGCCCCTCCTGCTCACCCCTGGGGCTCCCACCCCAGGCCCCCACCGGTCATCCCGGGGCAACCCCACACAGGGTTCCGATTGTCCTCAGACTCAACGCTCCCATCTGTAGGAAGGGGGTGTGGGCGCACCAAGTATTAAAACCACACAGCAGAGGCAGCTGGGTGGCTTAGTCTGTTGAGCGTTGGATTCTTGATCTCATCTCAGGTCTTGATCTCAGGGTTGTGAGTTCAAGCCCGATGCTGGGCTCCACGCTGGACGTGAAGCCTACTTTTAAAACACACACACACACACATCCCACACAGCAACCCAAGAATGCAAATCCACACTCAAATCCCTCATAGGGACTACCCAGTGCCTTCATGGGTGCCTCAGGGACTCTACGCGTGGAGCTAAATGTCTCCCTCACAACGGGGCCTAACGTCCCTGTCACACATTGAGCAGTGAGTGCAGGGGTGGAGGGAGGGGTGCCTGCCCCTCACCGGCTCTCCCCTCTCCCCACACGTAGGTCAATGCTCTGAGCCTTTTTGGTGACCAGGGAGGCACGGCTAGCCTCCCTGCCTCCAGGGCTGGTGTGAAGGCCAAAGTAGTAGGAGAAGGACCCGCCAGACAGAAGAAGGCAAACGCGGCAGGGAGAGAGGCCACCGTGCCGGACGGAGAGGGAGTGACCAATACTGAGGAAGCCAGAGTCCGTATAGCACAGGAGCCAGGCCCGGGTAACAGGCATGGGGTGGAGAGGGGCCCCCCTGCACACCTCACCTCCAGCACAGTCACTACTGACTGAGGGGCAGTTCTGACCCCGCCCCGGGTCTGGCCTGGGCCAGCCATGAGGACAGAGCTGCTGCCTGCCTGCGTTCATCCTGTTCCAGGGGCCTAGTTCTGGGCCAGGCACACAGAAGCACCTGCTAAAGGCTTAAATTACTCTCGGGCTCGAGGCAACAGGAAGTCAGGAAAGCCAGCTCAGGCCCAGGAAGGGATGGGCAGGTCCCACCTCGGCTCTTGGCCAGAGGGCAGGTGCGGAGGGAGGGCCAGAAGCTCAGGGCTGCGGGGTCTGCTCCCCTCTGCCAGAGAGGAAGGTGGCAGTGAGAGACCCGGCCTGACACACGGGCTGGAGAGCAGCCTCTCTCACCAATCACAGAGCGCCTACTGGGCACAGGGCCCCGTCAGCAGGCCAGGGCAAAGGCACTGACCATCCGCAGCCCAGGGCGGGGAAGGCAGATGGAACAGGCACCTCACCTGAGGGGGAAGGCTCGGTGCCCGGACTCCCTCCTCTGCCTTCGACGAGAAGCTGATGGGGCGGGAAGACCGACAGATACAGAGGACCGGAGATGAGTACTGGCCGGCCAGGTGCCCACCGCACAGGAGAGGTCGCCCCAGCCCCGGTCCTCAGAGCCTGCCAGGCGGGCCAGTGAGCAGGCTGTCGGAAGACAGGCACAGGGAGAGAAGAAATAGGGGTCCGTAATAACTTCCTCTGGGGAGGGAGAGGCAGGGGGTGTGCTGGCCACACCTAGAAATCAATGGGGGGGGGGGGGGGCTCCTGATGAAGGCACAGAGCAAAAATGCCCCCTGGCCACACCTCTGACAGAGCAAAGGTCCAGGAAGCATCCCGCCCCACACAGCCCTGTGCACCTGTTCCCCAGCCCCACGGCTTCCGGAGCCCAGGCCTGCCAGGCTTTACCTAGGCGAGGTGGCAAATTCAGAGTGATCGGGCTCAATATGGCCATTATTCCAAAACAGTTTCCACCTTCTAATGAGCCTGAGCTAAGATGGTTTCAGCCAAGCCACTGCTTAGCTGGAATTGAACCTGACTCCAGAATCCCCCCGAGGGCCCTCTCCCCGGAGAATAACAATTATGATTGTAATAACAGCCCTAATAGATAATAATTATTGAGCACTCACCAGGAGCCAGCCCCGTGCTAAGCACTTTGCAGCCACGTTACGTCCTCGGGCGACGATTACCCCAACAGGTGAGGAAACTAAGGCCGAGAGGAGTTAACTCACTTGCCCAAGGCCCCAGAGCTGAGAGCAGAGCCAGGAATGTGGGCGGGGCTAGAACAGGTGGAGGCTTCCGGGCCCCCAGGGCCCCGGGGGGGCTCCCTGCTGGGATTCCTCTGGCAACCCACTCAGCTGTTCACAGCGAACCTGGGGGACCAGCAAGGAAGGAGTCTGGGCACAGCAGGCCCTCAGCCCGGGGAGGGGGGCGCAAGACAGACTCTGCTGGGAGCCTGGGGGGCGGGGGGTGGTGCTGGATGGAAACACACACACCATGCCACAAGTGTGACAGTGGGGTGACCTGCCTGGGTACTCGCCGGTGACCCAGCTGGCCTTTGGTACTAGACAGAGGCGGACAGGAAGAAACGAGGCCCAGCTGCCTTCCCCACACCCACAAAGAGACGAAGGGGGACAATTAAGCAAATGTGTCCCCTGACACTTCTGACAGGGAGGATCTCCCTGAACACGGATCAGAACGCGTTCCTAACTCTGCACTCCCGCCTGCCTCTTCGTCCTGTTCTGCTGACACAAGCTAGTGAGGTTCAGGAAAACCCTGAACTTCTCCAGTTCCCAGACGCCAGCCATCCAGAAGATCGGTGATTTCATGCGGGGAGACCGTGGAAACCCTCTCTCACCAGTCCCCGGCCAGGCAGTACCCTAACAGGATCGCTCAGCTCAGCCTGCGTGGTGGGGTTCCCACCTCTGGCCACATTCCATTCCGGTGGGCGGGGCCCCAGCCAGGCCTTGCTGTGCAGAGAGGTCTCAAGAACTGGGCCACACGGGGATGCAGGAGCCCGGCTGGAGACCTGTTCTGAGCAGGTCTTTCTGAGAGGTGCTCTCGGTGCGGAAAAGCTGAGTGAAGACGTCCCTGGGAGGGGCAAAGGGAACCCCGAGCCTCTGCTTCTGGCAAACTTTCCAGAGCTCCAGCCAGCCGTGCCGGGCCACCTGCATGGCCGCACTCAGTTAAGCAGAAAAGGTTATTATTCCACAAAGGTGCTTTCCTCAAAGGACACAATCTTTCCAAACAAAGCGAAGATGGTTTAAAAACTAGAAATGGAAGCCAAATGGACGAAATTTGCTCTGTTCCGTTCTTTGGTCTTGAGCCTTCCTGCCCGCGCACTCCAGGGCTGGCGGCACAGAAGCCCCCAGAAAGAAGGTAGGGATTAAATGAGAACGAGTAAAGCCTCAGTGGGGGCCACATGGGCAGAGACCTCCCTAGGGACATGGCGTTCCGTACCCAGCCCGGCAGGTCAGGGGGGGGCCCGGCCCCGGGGAAAGGGAGACATGCTTTGGGGCTGCTCTGTTCACAGACACACGCCAGGTGGTCACCTGCTCTGCAGGGACAGGCAGTGCTGCAGCCACAGCTGACCGGCCCTGCACACCTCTTGGGCCAGGAGGGCACATTTAAGTCCCCTGGGCTGGGCCTGCTCCCTGGCAGGCCTAGGGATCCAGCATCTCAGCTCTTGTGAGCCGATTCTGCTTTGGCCTTGGGAAAGAACTCTGCGCAAACACAGGTGGGACCGCGAGAGCCCCCACAAACCGCCCCTGGGGAGGGTAGGTATTTCATGGACACAGGACTCTACGGTTAAGTATGTTCGAGAAGCACAGGCCTTCGCAGAGTCCGTACCTCAGGAATACGGGTTTCTATTGGGGGAGTGGGTCCCACGCTTGGCCTCAGAAGCCTTCTGTTATGGAGGACAGGTGTTCTATACCCTGGGAAACACAGCAGCGCTGGATACCGTGATGCGGTGGGAGCCTACCAGGCTGCAGATCTGGGGCCAGAGGAAGTAAGGACGGGTAAGATTTGCTCTCTGGACAGACGAGGCCTTGGGGACCCCGAGACAGCTCCTGAGCATGTAAGCATCCACGCCACACCAGACAGCAGGTGGAGGGACAAATGTGAAGACAGCCTGTGTCCCCAAGCCCCCTCGGGCTGGCTGGCCACGGAAGGTTCCGGACTCCGAGGAGACAGATCTGTCTGGAGAAGCACTCAACTCCCCCGGGGGAGCACAGGAGGGGGCTAAAGCCAGCCTGGGGGCAGCATGGAATAGCAGGCCAGAAAGTTCCAACTTCAGATGTTGGGAAACTGGTGGTGTTTTCGTGGAAGACGTCATCTGGCCGGAGTGAACGGTAAACGGGGCAGGGGGAGGCTCCCGGACACCTGCTAGAAGCTGGTGTAGTCTCCCGCCCCTGTGGGGGGCCTGCAGGTGAGGCCGGGGAGGGGCGGGTGGAGAGGAAAGGAGCACCCGGAGACCGGGGCCTGCATCGCAGAGGAAGAAGGGGCGTCAGAGGGAGCCGCACGCTCCAGCCTCGGTGAGGAGGACTCCTGGGGGTCCGAGACAGCGCCCGCTCCAGTCCCCTTTCCGCACAGAGTCTGCTCGGGGGAAAGTCCAGAAAAACGGCCTGCCCCCCCAAGAGCAACGCGAGAGCACATCTTGCTGGAAGCCGCTTTGCAGCGGGACGTCGCTTGGGTCACGGAGAAGGCCTGCCCCTGACAGGGCAGACTCCAAGGTGGCACCCGGCTGCCCGTGGACAGTCTGGAAGGCACCCAGGCACCCGGCTGACATGTTCTGGCCGGGGCCACGCGCTCGGGCGGCTTTTAATACCCTATTGAGCAATTTCCTAAGAGTTTGGCTAGGCAGGTACCGCCTCCCCATCTGGGCTAATAAAGGGGTGCAGCCCAGGTAAGAAATTAAAGTTACTCACATTTTGTTCTGGAGGGAACCAGGGGAGGGGAGCAGTAATTTACGCGGTAATTAGATTCGCCTCCGGGCTAACACTGGAATTAGTTGCATTAGAGCTTGTCTCCCGAGCAGGCTGCTGGCGTGAGGGAGCCCAGAAGCAGGAGCGTCGCAGGCCGTCCAGCACAAATGTCACCTCGGAAGCACCCCACGTGCAAACAGGAAGCAAAAACCTGAAGGCCGGCTCCTTGTGAATTTACTTCCACAGCCAAGGACCAGCTTGCTTGTCGAAGACCACTGCTCGAGCCCAGCCCTGGGACACCCGTCCGGCGTCACCGTTTACTGTCGCCGGATCAAGGGCTCAAAGGATGGAACCTGATAGGCTGACTCTGAAGCGTATCACTAAAGAATAAATGTACAGGTACAGTCAACACAATTTTCCGAAGACAACGATGAAGGGGGGAATTGCATCATCAGTCCTGAAATACACTACGATGCTACGTACAGAGGTTAAAACAGCACCCCGGAGGGGCGCCTGGGTGGCTCAGTCGGTTAAATGGCCAACTTTGGTTCAAGTCGTGATCTCACAGTTCGTGGGTTCGAGCCCCATGTCGAGACCCATGTCGGGCTCCGTGCTGATGGTGTGCAGCCTGCTTGGGATTCTTTCTCTCTCTCTCTCTCTCTCTCTCTCTCTGCTCCTCCCCCCCCCCAAAGTAAATAAATAAACTTAATTAAAAAAAAAGAGCACACTGGTACAGAAAGACACCAACGGGTCAACGGAGCAGGACACAAGGTACCAGAATCAGGAGCCATGCCATCTGTGGACACTGCACATGAAAGTGTGAGTGACATTTTAAATGAATGAGGATATGATGGGCCTTTCTGTCAAGGTGTTGGGACAACTCCCTATCCATTTATAGGGGTGTAGGGGCACACCAGGGACCGTCCAGATCCCTACCTCACACGTTATACCTCCCCAAAATTGGATAAACCAATGTCTGAATACCAAACATAACACCAAACAATAACACCAAAACACCAAACAATAACAGTCCTGGAAAAAAAATTAAGGAAGAGGTGTTTATAATCTGGGGGTAGAGAAACAAAGCACAAAACCCAGAAAGCTTAAGGGAATAGACCCAGAGTTTTGATTACGTGAAACCTCTTAATGCCTTTACAATAACAAACCACCAGAAATATGGGTGAAAGGCTACAGATCAGAAGACGACTCTGGAACAAATATAACATAGAGTTACTCTCCATGCCAAATAAATAGCTCTTGCAAATCAGTGAGAAAGATGAACAACTCAACAGAGAAATTTTATTAAGTTTATTTATTTACTTTATATCCACACTATGAAATACTACGTAGCTTTTAAAAAGATCTGAAAGTAAATGGGGCTCAGTCAGTTAAGGGTCCAACTTCGGCTCAGGTCACCATCTCACGGTTCGCGAGTTCAAGCCCCGCATCAGGCTCTGTGCTGACGGCTCGGAGCCCGGAGCCTGCTTCGGATTCTGTGTCTCCCTCTCTCTCTCTGCTCCTCCCCCACTCGTGCTCTGTCTGTCTCTCAAAAATAAATAAATGTTAAAAAATTTTTTTTAAAAGATCTGAAAGTAAAGATACAGGAAATGCTGAAGATATGTTAGCAAGTAAAAAAGGCTACAGCCACAGGCAGACGGAGTCTGTGTTCAAAATAACATAATCCACTTGCTACAACACGTGTTAAAGGTCTGGTCATACGCAATAAACAAGCAGGTACCGCGGTACATAGTTCAGCCGTTCCTACGTATTCGTGTGTGTGTCGCATTTAAATATCCGTAGACATCGGCAGCTCTCCCTGTCCATGGGTCCTATCCCCTTGCTTTAATAACATCATCTTTTTTGCACCAATAAAAAATAAGTAAATACTTGTACGTATTTGTGAAAGAACACGGCTAACAAATACGTATGGAGACGCTCGATCGGCCATCGGGAAGACGCCGATCAAAACCACAACGCGGGACCAGGATGACCGGAAGCAAAACAGAAAACAAAACCAAACAAGAGGTGACGGGGATGCGGAGAAATCGCCCGCTGCTAGGCTTGTAAAAGGCGGCACGCTGAAGGAGACAGTCTGATGGAGCCTCAAAAAAACTCAAGCCCGGACTGACACGTGGTCCGGCAACCCCACGTCCGGCCGTTCGCCCCAAAGTGGAGGCAGGGACCCAGACGGAGGCGTGCACAGCCGCGTCCTCAGCAGCATCGTTCACAAGAGAGGCGTCAACAGCCAGCAGGGGAACAGACGAGCAAAGCCAACGTGCCCTCTCCGAACAGGGAAACATTCCTCAGCCATACAGGGGAACGGCGTTCTGTCACCCGCTGCAACTTGGATGACCCCGAAAACACCACACTGAGTGAAATAAGCCAGACGCAAAAGGACAACCACGGGATGACTCCACAAAGACGAGGAAGGGACCACCGGCCGGCCCACAGCCACGGGAAAGCGGAAGAGAGGTTACCAGGGGCCCTAGACAGCGGACGACGGGGTGTGACCCCCTTCACGGGCACGGTTTCTGTTTCAGGTAACAGAAAATTCTGGAAATAGATAGTGGTGATGGTTGCACACCCTTGTGAATGCAATTAATGCCACTGAATCATACATTTAATGTTTGTGTTTTTTTGAGAGAGAGAGAGAGAGTGTGAGCAAGGGAGGGGCAGAGAGAGAGGGAGACGCAGAATCCCAAGCGGGCTCCAGGCTCTGAGCTGTCAGCACAGAGCCCGACGCGGGGCTCGAACTCACAAGCCGTGAGATCATGACCTGAGCCGAAGTCGGAAGCTCAACCGACCGAGCCACCCAGGCGCCCCAGAATCATACATTTAAGGGGCGCCTGGGTGGCGCAGTCGGTTAAGCGTCCGACTTCAGCCAGGTCACGATCTCGCGGTCCGTGAGTTCGAGCCCCGCGTCGGGCTCTGGGCTGATGGCTCGGAGCCTGGAGCCTGTTTCCGATTCTGTGTCTCCCTCTCTCTCTGCCCCTCCCCCGTTCATGCTCTGTCTCTCTCTGTCCCAAAAATAAATTAAAAAAAAAAAAAAAAAAAAACGTTAAAAAAAAAAAAAAAAAAGAATCATACATTTAAAAGTGGGGAGGGGCGTCTGGGTGGCTCCGTCGGTTGAGCGGCCAACTTCGGCTCAGGTCATGATCTCACAGTTTGTGGGTTCGAGCCCCCATTGGGCTCTGTGCTGACAGCTTGCTCAGAGCCTGGAGCCTGCTTCGGATTCTGTGTCTCCTTCTCCCTCTCTGACTCTCCCCCGCTCATGCGCCGTCTCTCTCTGTCTCTCAAAAGTAAACAAATGTTAAAATAATAAAAATTAAAAATAAAAATAAAAGTGGGGGGAAAACGGGCCGGGAGGGCAGAGCTGGGGAGACCATACTCTAGACCTGACAGTGCAGGATCCCAGGAGGGGGAGGGGGACCCCGAGGACCCTCAGGGAAGCCACACAGCCCAGTGGAACAGGAGCAGGGAGCAGCAGGCCCAGAGAGTGTGGCACACAAGGCCCTCCCTGCAGGAGACCACCCCCGCGCTCCAAAGACCCCCGAAGGGAGAAAACTGGAAAACTTCATGCGGGAAAATGCCTCCAGAGTTTAGGGCCAGCTGGTTTCCTTTTACAAAAAAAGGAAACTGAGGTTCATGGAACGGAAGTGTACCCAGGGCCCCACAGGGAAGGGCCCAGTGTGCGTGTGCCATTCTCACAGGCTCCCGCCAGGGAGAGGAGCCTTAACCAGGCGCCCCTGAGACCCCCAAGAGGCTGAAAACCACTCTCCCCCCTGAGCGAACCTTTGCTTCCCCTTAAACGCTAGAAAACGACATCAAGGCAAGCAAGAAACATACACTAAATACCAACCAAGAAGCGGGTAAGAAAATACCCAGAAAGTACAGTATCCCCCCACCCCTGCCAAAGGCCTCAGACGTGACCTCACCATGAAAACCTCCCAGGGGAAGAGAGACCTCGAGCAAGAAGGACACGGGACAGTGGACATGTGACTCTGGGCACAGACTCCATCCAGACCTGAGGTTCCGGGGCCACACGGCTGCCGCCACCCCAAGAGTGTGAGGTGAGCGCTCCCCTGGCCGGCGGGCGGCAGGGAGGGGGGTCGTGGAGGGTTAACCGTCCCCAGTTAACAGATGACAGGGCTGCTCAGGGATGAGCAGGACATATATGCACAAGGGCCCCGCGTGGCTCGGGGGAGCGCGACACCCTTACTTGCCAGGGAAGGGTCAGCAGCCAGCTTCAGGGCTATCAGGCACCCCTCGGGGACAAGCCCCTGCCACACCCAGACCCCCAACAGGTCTCACCGCTCCTGGTCGCCCTCCCAACCCCCCCCCCCCCCCACAAAAGGCGGTCTCACCTTGACTCTGACCATGCCCTCCAGCACTTTGAAAGGAAACCTGGGAACCTAGGGCAGGACTTTTTTATGTCCTTCCCAGTGAGGCCTGTCTTGGGAGAAGAGCCTCCTGGCCACTCCCCACGGACACTGGCTCACTGAACCCCACAAGCCAGATGCCACAGCTCACCTTTGCGGGTGAGGAAACGGAGGCCACGGCCAAGAGCTAGCCAACCACTCCCAGGGCTGAAGAGAAAGCAGAGACCAGCCTGGCACAGTAGCAGGAGGGACCCCGCCGCTGTCTCAACAGGTCACACTGGGACCCACGCTGTCCCCGGGACGGCCCCCAGGGCGCCTGTCTCACACCACTGCTTTCTAAGCAAATGTGCCAGCAGGCCCCCGACGCGGCCCCTCACCGCCACCAGCGCCTCCGCGATCCGAGAGCGTGTCAAGTGACTGTCCGAGAAGCCGCACAGGCCACAAATGTCCAGCGTCTCTCAGGGCTTTGGCAATACCGAACACGGCGCTAAGCCCACCTCTCGGCATCGCCCCTCCCGGAGGCCGCCACCGGCCCTTGGCTCGGCCCCGGCCTCGGCCACCAGCTCTCACGTCTCTGAACCGAGCTGTGGACCTCAGGACAAATCTGTTCTCTCCCGGCCTTGAAACCGCTTGCCCTGTTCCACACCCCACTCGGGACACCGCGGCCCGCGCCTGCCGAGAGGTCCCCAACCAAGATCAATCCATCTATGGGTGAGCGGATGAGCACGATGCGATCTACACGGTGACCGCTGCTTCCCCCCCCCGACCCCCCGCCGCTGAAAAGCAACGGAATGCTGACACAGGCTACCACACGGAAGCACCCAGAAAACGTGACACGCGGTCACAGAAGCAGCCAGACGCAAGAGGCCTCCGTGTCGTATGACACGATGTATATGAAACATCTAGAACACGCAACTCCATTGGGACAGACAGCAGGCTGGGGGCAGGTGGGGGACGGGAACTTACCGTTTAACGGGTGTGGGGTTTTATTGTGGGGAGGTGGACACGTTTGTAACCAGACTGCCACGGTGGTTGCCCAGTGTAGTCGTGTATTTACGGGCAGTGGACTGTATGCTTTATTTTATTTTTTTTTTTTTTTTGACTGTATGCTTTAAAAAGGCTAATTTGATATTACAGGATTTTCACCGCAATTAAAAAAAAAAAAAAATCAACTCATCACCTTTCACCTAGGACAGATCTGGCTCCAGCCTGCATTTCCTATCCCCGCGGACTAAATTCTTCCAGAAGCTCCCATTGCCTTCTGGATCACGTCCAATCTCTGCGTCGTGATCTGGCCTCTTTCGGGGGAGGACACCACCTGGTCCTCGAGGACGGGACTCAGAGACAGTGAGGAAAAGCCCCCCTGGGCCCACCTCTCCCATAGCTGCACAACCAGCTTCTGCGTGCCTGTCTGCCCCCGTAGGCAGAACATTCTGACGGCAAAGGCACACTCATCTGCCATTCTAGCCCCGCGCTTCACTCGGCACCTGGGGCCAAAGAGTCCTAAGAGCTGACCAGGTGCCAGGCAGGTGTTAACTCACTGAATTAGCGGTCAGAAGTATTATTATCCCATTTTACAGGAGAGAAAACTGAGGGACACGAAGGTGGGCTCAGCGGCGCAAGTTCGCCCACATGGCAACCACCAAGGCTGACGACAGACCCTGAGTACTCAGGCTCCGTCCACCCCGTCAATCACCTCAAGAGACAATAAGCGAGTGTTGCGCCAATAAGCGAGTCAGGACAGCGGACTAGATACCCAAGGTCGCTTGCAGAAGAAAAACCCAGACTGTGGAAATACCGCTTTTGGACATCCCGGCCAGAAAGATCAAGGACTCGATCACACAAGAGGCAATGCAGTTCAGCTGCCACCGGTCTCACACCGAGGCCGCCGGGACGGTCCCGACCGCCTGGGGTGGGGGGTGGGGAGAACCAGACGAAGACCCTGGACACAGAGAAGCCAAGGAAGCCGTCCAAAGCCAAACAGCTCCCGAGCACGTAAACGCAGGCTGGTCTGACCCCAATTGCTGAGTCCTCACCTGACTGCACCCCCACCCCCAGCGGCGTGCAAATTCTGCTAAATGCCTGAGCGGTGAAACAGCGCAGCTGAAATTAAATGGGTTCCAAATGCGACAGGATCTCCACAGCAAATGTGGGATCATACCGGTGGACTGGGTACATTCTTGGGTTTGAAGGGGAGAGTTAAAAAGCACGTGGGCCCTGCTTTTGAAAAGCAGCGGCAGTGGGGGAGGGCGGAGGCTCCTCTCTCGGTGGCCTCCGGCCTCCGCCCAGCATTTTCGTTAACTCAGCCCCCACCTGCTGGGCCCTTCCAGTGGGCCGGGCAGTAGGCATCTACAGGAACCACCCACAGGCGGTTGGGCGGTGGGGGGAGGTGGAGAGGGGGTCCTGGACAGGTGGTCCCCACAGCAAGTGCTGTGGGGCCAGAGGGGAGCGGTCTGGGCCCGCGGAGCTGAGCCGGGGAAAGCCATTCCCAGCACCGGGCCCACTAAAACAAAGGCATTTCCGTGGGCTCACAGCTTCAAATTGCAACAGGAAGCAATCAGGAAAAACAATTAGGTACCAGCGTACTGGCTCGACTCCGGACCAACGCAGAAATCGGGGACAGTCAAGACAGTGGTGCAGAAAGGGTGCTTCCTCCTCCTTCCATTTTAGGATCGGATTGCCACATTAGCCGGGGATCTAAAACCCTCATGCTGACATGCTTCCTAATGTAAAAATGATCAACTCTATCTTTGCCTCATACACGACTGAACTCCACAGACGTGATTCCTTCCCCTTGGGGGCTTGAACCACAAAACGGCAGGCATCCGACTCCAGCAACGTCACCCCAAAAGGGACAGGAAATCCCAAACTGCACCGAAGTGAAAAGCACTATGGCTGGCTGAGAAACCCCACCTTTAAAACAAACATCTCCCCCCCAACCAAAAAAAAAAAGAAAAGAAAAAAACCTTTTGCCTCCGTGATCCAGGCATTTCCGGAAAGAAAAGCAGCAGCGTTGGTCTGAGCTGCCCAGATACTGTCATTGCTCTGTCGTCACCTTGTTTTGCTGGTATCAGACATGGCTGAGAAATGTAAACCCGCTCCGGAGGGAGATACATTTGGGGTGAAACCGCCGGCATTCTCTAGGCTTCGGCTGGGAGGCAAACGGACGTGAGGAAACTGTCCCCTCTACGCCCCCCCAAACCTCAGGGAAGGGGCTGCAGCCCTGGGAAATGTGACCACAGAGCCTGGCCGGGACACCTCCCTGCAATGTCCACACTGGAAATATTCAGGGAGACAGCTGTTTGCCTTAAAGAGGCCCAGACAAAGGGACCTGAGCCACCCGCTCCCACCCCACCCCCCAAAAAACTGCTACCGGCAGCAACACAGCAGCCCGGGGAGCCCAGGACTCCGTGGCCCCGTCCAAGGCGGCCAGCCACACTCCAGAAAAACAAAACACTCACGTCCGAAGAGAATGATTTAGGTAGCGAGAGATTTGCTCCAAAACCACATGGCAATCTCCAAATTAAAAGAACATGTGTAGCGTTTCACAACGCTTAAGTTTCCTGAGCCCTCCTGACCTCAACTCCACCCCTCGGGACACACCGAAAGTTGCAGAGAAAGGTCCCCGGGCCCTCGATCTGTCCCCCAGGGTGTGCACAAGTGAGGCACCCGCGCGCTTCCCGACCGCGCGGCGCTCCGCGACCACGTCACCCCGCGCGGCGGCCCCACGAGGCCACCCCCGGCGTGGACACCGGCCGGGTGCCACCGCGGGGAGGAGGGAGGGGGGCGGGCAACGGCCCCACGGGTCCGCCGGGCACCCGGCAGGTGTCGGTCCGCTCGGAAACCGACAGCCTCGCCGACGAAACGGGGCGGCGCGACAGGCCAGGCCGCCCGGCGCCGGGTCTGAGAACTTTCTGTGCAACTTCGATCAGTTCTCGGGGCCGGCGGGCCAGCCGCGCGGCCATCGGAAACGGGCTCGCCGAGGAGTCCGCGACGCAGGGCGGCGAGGCCTGCCTCCCGGCCGACAGTCCCCGCCGTGCGCCGGCCCCGCGGCCCGGGGTCCGCACGGTCCCAGGGCGGCCTCGCCCGGCCGGCTACACGCGGCCGCACCGCCGAGCGCGCCCCGGGGCCGCGGGCAGGTGAGGACCCGCCCGCGCCGCACCTGGCGGGGTCGGCGCCGCCCGCGCGCCCCGCTCGCCGGCCCCGGGGTGGGGGTGGGGGGGCGGGGATCGCCCCGGCGGGACGGGGCCCGGCCTTCCCGGGAGGGGCCCGGGCGGGCGAGACAAAGGGCCCGCGCGCGGCTCCCCCCCCACCCCCGGGCGCCGGGCACCCGCGGCGCGCGCCCCAACTCGCCCCCAACTTGCAAAGTCGCCTCGGCGCGCCGCGCACTTGGCCGCCGGGCCATTGTCCCCGCGGCCCGCGCCCACCTACCCGCGGCGGGGGCCAGGCTGCAGCAGAGCGCGAGCAGCAGCAGCCGCGGCGGCGCCGCCTCCATGTTGTCCGGGGCCGGGCGGGCCCGCGCGCGCTCACTCGGGCTCCATGGCGCGGCGGCGGCGGCGGCGGCGGCTCCTCGCGCGGCTCCCGGCGCCTGCCGCCTCCCCCCCTCGGGCGCCGCGGACCAGGACGGCGGGGGAGGAGGGAGGAGGCGCGGGAGCGGAAGCCGCGCCGCGTCTCCGCCCCCCGCGCCGCCGCGCCCTCCCGCGGGCGCCCCCCGGAGCCGGCCCGCGGCCCTCCCCGCGCCCCCGCCTCCCGAGGGGCTCCCCGGGGGCGCGGGGTCGGCGCGGGCTCCACAGCCCGCGGGGGAGGGGGGGGGGGGCTCCGGGCCACCCCCCCCACCCCCCACCCCCACCCCCGCCTCCGATCGAGTTCCGGAAGCAGGTGGGTCACCTGTGGAGCCACCGGGATCCGGCCTTGACCGATGGGGAAACTGAGGCACGGGAGGGGGGCGGGGCGTGGGAAGGGCACGCGGCGGGGCAGCCGGGAGCCCAGAGCCAGGTCGGTGCGCTCTCCCGAGACCGACCGCGGCCGCCCAGGCGGGGTCCGGCCCCAAGACACCTGTTCTTGCCGGGGAGGGCAGAGGAGGGCAGAGGAGGGAGCCCGCAAGTCAGAGACAGAGGCTGAGGACCGACAGAGGCTCGAGCCGCAGGGGTTGAGAGTGGGGGTGGACTTCGGGTTATTTTACTCCACCAAATACATCCCCTCTACATTAGTTACGGTACACGAAGCAGCAGACACACTGTTCTTCCAAATATGCTTCCCGCCCCTCTGGGATCTAAGACCTCTCCTTTGGTTCAGAAAGCAAACGTGGAAGGGAGCCCCCATCCCCACCCCCGTCCTCCCGGCTCTGTGCTCCCTGAGCCTGCAGCTCAGCTCTGGGCCCTGGGGGCGCAGGGCAGGGGGGGCGGAGAGGGGGCAAAGCCCTGGCCCTGGGGCTGCCGGGCCCAAGTCCCAACTCCAGATCTGCTGCTTCCTGGAACCAGGTGTGCCCTTGGGCAGATCTAAATGTAACCCCTCCAGGTAGTCTTTCCTCCTTTAGAAAATGGGTATAGCTGTGCCCACCTCGCAGGTGCTGAGAGAGCCGGCTGTAACCCACATGAACACCCACATAGCCAAGGGTGTGCGCACTCTTCGTGTGTTTGTGACAACTTTACAAAGCTACTGGTCAAGGCCACGGTCTCCGTCCTCCTGAGGCTCGTGTTCCAGAGGGGGAGGCAAACATAAACAAGAGACAGATAAATTTAAAACAGAAGACCGAAACACCTTTAACAGATTACGAGGAAACACCATGGAACACGGGTGGTGTTGGGCTGCAATGTTTGGGGACGTGGTGACTTAGGGAGGGAGGGAGGGACACTGAGGGTACAAGCCGGGAACAGGCACGCGGTGGGGAGAGCCGTTCAGGCGGAGACAGCATCAGGAGTGAAGGCCTGGGCAGGGGCCAGCCTGGGTGCTGGACTTGTAGGAGGGATCACAAAGGCCAAGGCCACAGAAGCCGCGGGTGGGGGTGAAAAGGGTCAGATGCGGCTTCAGGAGAAGCCAGCTGGGACCCCGCGCATACCAGCCCTGGAAAAGGAGTCAAGAATTTATCACAAGACCAATGCGAAGCCATTGGGGGGGGGGGGGTGCAGTTAGGTAGCAAACACCCTTGCTGTTTCCTCATGTAGGCCCCACGCACAGCACGTCAGGGCCTGGCTGCCTCTCCTGGGGCCAGGTGCAGACTCCCTCGTTCTTCTAGCCCCCTCCACTACCAACCCCTCTCACACCCTGCCGGGGTTCCCACTCCCTGCCGTGACCCCCTTCAGCCTCATCTACAGCAGCCAGAGTGAGCCTGTTGAAACAAGCCAGACCACATTCCCTCCTCTGCTCAAGAACCTGTTGTGACTCCCACCTCGGAAAAGAAGCCAAAGGCCTTATGGCACCTAAGGGCCTGATCTGGCCGCATCCCTCCCTTTATCTCGCCAACCTCCTAATGCTCTGTCCCTCCTCTCCTTCGCTCTGCCCCAGGCCCAATGGCCTCCTGGCTTGTCCTCCAGCACAGCAGGCACACTCCTGCCTCAGGGCCTTTGCACGTGCTCTTCTGTCTGCTGGAACTCTGTGACCCCAGTTGTCCACACGATTTGTTCCCTCGCATCTTCAGTTCCTCAGCCAGGCCTTCCCTGGCCCCCTTTGAAAACCGTAAACCACCACCCTTGCAAACACTTCCTGTTCCACATCTTCGCTTTACCTTTCTCCTTTGCTCTGACCAGCACCCGACATACTGTTTACTCACCTTTCTGCTCTCCAGGAGAACGGAAGCTCCAGAGAACAGAGATTTTCATTTGCTTTGTTCCCCATACATCCCCTCTGAGTCTAGACTCGGGCCTGGTACACAGTAGGTGCTCAATAAATGTTTGTTGAATGACAGAATGAAGTGGAAAGGTCTGACCTACGATCATAAAAGGAGCACTCTGGCTGCTGAGTAGGGACAGGACCGTCAGGAGGGACGAGGGGATGTGGGGGGTGGGGGGACTGGCCACCAGATGGGCACCATGGCAGCAGCCAGGAGAGACGGTGGGTTGGACTGACGGGGAGCTGGGCGGGGAGGCTCATGAAAGGCGAGAAGGAACCGGATTGGACATGCTTGAGGAAAAGCTAATGGGTCTTGCTAAACACTCTGGGGAGGAGGGCTCAGTGTGGCCCGCTGTAGGGGCTCCCTAAGGGGACACTTACAAGAGCAGCTCGTAAGGAAAGGAAAATGAACCAAGCATCAGCAGAACGACAGACCTAGAGATTCTTTATTCTCAGGAAGGGAGGTGGAAAGCTTGACTCTCCGAGTAGGAGGAACTCAGTCAATACAGAACACGCCACGTAGGTCAAGGGGCGGCAGAGGCCAGTTCTGCGTGCCCTGCGGTCTCCTGTGCTGACTCTTGAGATGCCGGCGGTGGAGGAGACACCAGAGACCCCCCACCCCCGCCCCCCAAGAAGGGAAGGACTGAGCCCCAGGTCTTAAGGCATCAGAGCAAGATCCCAGGTTGCCTGACTCCTATCAGAACCTTGAGAAAAGTCGTTTGCAAAGAACAAATGAGAACTAATCACTATTTGATTCTGCAGAATGCCGACATCACAAGGGCAGTAATTTTTAGACTCCTCACTCATGTTAAGAAGCAACCGGAGAACGTGCTAAGCTCCTACTTCCCCCAGAAGACTGCCTGTCACGGCCCATCACGCCGCCGACCTTTTCTTAGGCCTCACACTTGGAAGCGTTCGCTCTCAATTCGCCCCTCAGATGCAAGTTCCATCCAGATGAGGTAACGGGGCTCGGCACCTGTCGGGGCTAATCGTTTCCGGGGACAGGGGCTCAATTGGGGTCCATTTAGGGCCCATCAGGGGATGACATCTCAGCCCCGTGACACTCGGGGGAAAGTGCCTGTTTGGTTTCCCTCCCAGGCTGGAACATGCTGACTCTGGAGAGAGTTATTCCGGGCACGAGAGCCCTCCTGCCCGGGAGGCCTGGCCACTGTGATCAGAGGTTCGGGCCGGATTCCCAGCGTTCCCCGGGCTCTCTGAGCCACAGGCATCCTCCCAAGGGCTGCTCGGTAGAGGTGCGCCGTGGGGACGTCCACGGAGCCCCGCGGGCCTCTCTCCTGCACAGGCACAGGGCGGTGAAGAAAGGCAGCCACGGCTGCATGGGGGTGGGGGGTGGGCAGTGGACGGCTTAAACGGTAGTGGGCGTGGTTTCTATGGCAGTATCTGGGGTGCGAGGGCGTGAAGGCTGGACTTCACCTCTCTGAGCCTCAGTTTCCTCATTCATGAAATGGGAGTGATGCTATCCGGTCGACTTCTTATCTCTCGGTGCTGATATGAACCTCAAATAAGCAAAGACTCAGAAAAAAATGCTCTTTAGACTTTAAAGCCCTGCACGAATGGGAATCGTGATTAACACGGACCCAAGACAGGGCCCAAGGGTGGGTGCGCAGCACTGGCTCCGTGTCACTCCCCCCCTCCCCTCCTCCCTCCCCTAGCTGTCACCAGCCCTCACTTTCTGTAGCCCTGAGTCCCAGCCCTCCTGAAGGTTCAGCAGCCGCATAACCTGGGTCCTTGGGGACCGTGTTTTCGACTCGGCCATGCCAGTGTCTGGTCCACCTTGCTTTCCTTCTCACTGCAGATTAAGAAGGTGACGTTTGGGGGCTCCTGGGTGGCTCAGTCATTAAGCATCTGACTTCAGCTCAGCTTTGTGAGTTTGAGCCCCACTCGGGGTAAAACACCGCGAGACCTGCTTTGGGTGAGCCCCATTTCCCTCTCTCTCTCTCCCCCCCCCCCCTCTCTCTCTCTCTCTGCCCTTGACTCACTTGCACCATCTCTGTCTCAAAAAATAAAAATAAAAAAATAAAAAGAAGAGGTTGACATTCTGATTTCATCTGCCTTTTTAAGCACCGTAAAGACACCTGTAGTAGGTTGAATGGTGGCCCTGTGAATGTTAACGTACTTGGAAAAAAGGGTCTTTGCAGGCATTAAGTTAAGGATCATAAGAGTCTGGACCATCCAGGTAAATTCTGAATGCAGTGACAGTTGTCCTTAGACCAGAGAGGCAGAGGGAGATTTGAGACGGACAGAAGAGGAGGAGAAAGAGAAGAAGGCGGAGGCAGAGAGGAGAGGGGTGTGGCTACAAGTCAAGGAGAGCCTGGAGCCCCCAGAAGGTGGGAGAGGCAGGAAGGGTCCTCCCCCAGGGGCCTGGAAGGGAGCGGAGGCCCCTGGATGTCAAAGTTCTGGCCTCCAGGCTGCGAGAGAATACATTTCTGCTGCTTTAAGACATCCGGTCTGTGGTTTGTTACAGCCGCCGCGGGCAATGAATACAGACCCTAATTTTCTCCAACCCATTTTACAGGGAGGGAAACTGAGGTCAGAGAGGTGAGGGCTTGTTCAGGGCATCATCTTGCAACTGTCTTCGTACCATAATGGCAGAGTGGAGGGATTGCAACAGAGGTGGTGTGCGTAAAACGTTTGCTCTCTGGTCCTCTGTAAACACATTTTCCTCCCGTGCTCCGGGGAGTCGTACGGCGATGCCTGTTCTGGAAAAAATAAAGCAGGGTAAGAGGGTCAAGGGGCACAGAAGGCCTCACTAGGAAGGCAACATCTGTGCAGACACCTGGAAGAAGGGAGGGAGGGGGCCTTGCAGCCGGTGGGGAAGGCCAGGGCACAGGCCCAGAGGCGCAGTGAGGGGCCAGAGGACCCGAGCACAGAGAACCAAGGTCGGAGAGGAGTGGGCCAGCTCTGCAGGGTCCTGGAGGCCATCTCGTCCGAGTGACATGGGGGACCACTGGAGGGCCGGGAGCAGGGGGAGAACACAGCATTCCACATCCATGTTACGGAACCTCTGTTCCCACGCGGGAAGGAGCCTCGGGGGCAGGAGAGGAGCCAAGCTGGCCAGCGGAGGGGCCGCGGGAGGGTTCCAAGTTCAAGATGGTGGTGACCAGGAAGGCAGCTGTGGAGACAGTGAGAGGCGGTAGGGTTCTGGATCTCTCTGCGGGGAGAGAGGACACGGAGAGCAAGACCAAGGTCGAGAGCGGGAGTCGAGGATGCCGTCAAAGCGTTTGGCCCGAGCGCCTGGGCGGCTGGGCTGGCACTCGTTGAGACTGTAAGTGTTGGTGAGCGAAAGACAAGAGACCCCAGGGCGTGGCATCCTGAGGGGCGGACTGGGCAGCGTCTGGGGATCAGGGAGGAGGGCTGGGCTGGGCGCAGAGAGGTGGGACTCTTCAGCGTTGAAGCCACGATCGCAGAGGAGCGTGGAAGGCGAGAGAAGTCCAAGGCCGCACGTTGGGGCCTCCAGGCTCAGAGGCGAGGGGACCAGGAGCGAGGGGCTCCCTGAAGGCAGAGGAGGAAGTGAGCGGAAGGCCAGGGCCAAGCGTGGCTGCTGCATACGAGTGGCCTGGGACTGGAGACAGACGTGTCCGCTGGGCTCCGCAGGTGGCCGGTCTCGCGCGCCCTTGGGGAGATATTTGGAAACGCACAGCAGCTCACGCGCACCCGGGGTCAACCGGGGCCAGGCGTGCAATGTGCACGTAGTTGAACACGTAGGACTCCACCAGTCCACGCGGCAGGCCCCTGGGGCAGGGCCCCTGCCTGGAACCCCAGGAGGCTGCCACACCTCTCTGGTCACTCTCTGAGGTCCTCAGGTCACTTCTGGCCCCAAAACAGCGTCGGTGAGCAGCTGCCATGCCAGGCCTGGCTTCACCATCAAAACGGAAGTTTATTCGAAGTCCCTGCTTCTCCCCTCCTCCAGCTGGCCTCTGTTCTCCTCCTCAGGGCTGGAGTAGGGGCGGGGGCAGGGGGAAGGACATGGGGGCGGGAAAGGGCTGGGGGGGGCGGGGACGAGTGTCCCTGGGACCAGACTGGGGGCCTGTAGCTTTGGGGATTCCAAACGTTAGTTCTTTCTATCTCGGGCTCCTTGTGGGCACATTGGCTATTTTTCAGATGCCATCTGACCCCTGGACATAGGACTTTGCCCAGTTCTGTGGCTGGCCAGGCAGCTACAGGGATGGCCTTGGCCTTTCATTTATCAGGCCTGGAACAAGCACAAGACACCTGTGGTGTCCCCCCACCTAGACCCAGCTGCAGGGACATATGTCCCCTGGTTCCTCGGAGCCCCCTTGTCCTGTCTCAGGATGAAAGGGGCCCACCTCAGAGCCTCTCTCTCTTTCTACTAAGCCGTCTCCTCCTTTGTGCTCTCATGGCAGGCAGTGGGCTAATTAGGTACTAGGCATCCCGGTTTGCCTGGCATTGAGGGGTCCCCAGAACATAAGACTTTCAGGGCACAAACTGGGAAGGTCCTGGGCAAACAGAAACGAGTCAGCTGCCCTAGGGCTGGTGAAACCAAGCTCCCCTCTGTGAGGCCCTCCCCACCAAGCACCCGGGCCAAACGGACAAAGCAAGCCCCACGCCGTGCCCGCCACCTAAAAGTTAAAAACCCCTCTTGAACACATCAATATCATTTTTTTATGTTTATTTATTTTTGAGAGAGACAGACAGACTGCGAGTGGGGGAGGGGCAGAGAGAGAGGGAGACACAGAATCCGAAGCAGCTCCAGGCTCCAAGCTGTCAGCACAGAGCCCAACACAAGGCTCGAACCCACGGACTGCAAGATCATGACCTGAGCTGAGGTCAGATGCTTAACCAACTGAGCCACCCAGGTGCCCCTGAATGTCATTTTTTTTTTTTTTAAGTAGAGGAATTTTCCTAAATAGAAGGAGGCAAAAGAGATATCCTAACCGAGCATATCCTGCTTGAAAAATAATTGTGATGATATTAAGAATTATGAGTATTTTTTTAGATCTGACAAACTATGTGTATGTAGGACAATTTTCCCAGGAGATCGCTTCCAAACTATTCAATGGAGAAACATCCTATTGTCTCCAAATGTCTTCATTATTTATATTCTTCGCAAATGTGGCAAAACCTTAGCAAATTTACAACCTAATAAAATTATGGGTGGTCACTGAAGAAAAAAAGTTATAAATTAGCCCACGGAGAGGGTGCCTGGGTGTCTCAGTCTGTTAAGTGTCCGACTTTGGCTCAGGTCATGATCTCACGGTTCGTGGGTTCGAGCCCTGCATGGGGCTCTGTGCTGATAGCTCAGAGCCTGGAGTCTGCTTCGGAATCTGTGTCTCCCTCTCTCTCTGAAAAAAAAAAAAAAAAAAAAAAAAAAAAAAATTTAAAAATTAGCCCACAGACTATATAGAATATAGAGTGTTCTATCCTCCTAGCTGGACAAACACGCCTTCCTAGCACCAGGAAGGCAGGAACTTTTTGGATTCCTCAGAGTTCTACGTTGGAGCATGGTGACAAGAGTCAGGTGAGGTCACTTGACCTCTGCCCCAGGGAGGCACCCGCACAGCCTGGACTCCATGCTCTGTGCTCTTTGAGCAGGGACTCCGGGGTCCGAGTGCCCGGGACAAGGTGGGGTGAGCAGCAGGGACCATGCCCGCTGTGGGGGATGGGCAGGCTGGAGGGGGTGCAGCAGCGGCCCCCCAAAGCTTGGAGCCCCAGGCAGGATGGCGCTTACCGTTTTGTTTGGGGCCTTCGACATCAGGCAAAACTGGGGTGGAAAGTCCCACATGAACTCCACCCCTCAAGAGAGACAGCACCGCTCAGAACAGCCTTGGCACCTGCCCTAAGTGGGAAAATGGCCAGGTTGAGATTCTAACCCAGGTCTCCTAGCTCTGCCGTGGCCCTCCTCCCAGGCTAATCCCCCCCGCCCCCCAACTTACAGTGACCGGCTCTCCTTCCCCAGGCCCGTGCCTCTCGCCAAGACCCCTCCTCACTCCCCATCTCCCGGCTCTGCCTGTAAACTGGAGAGTCTGCCCTCTTAAAGCACGGCCAAATCTCACCATTCCCCTTCTTTCCTGTCAGTCCCCTCAGCCACCCAGCCTCTCCAACCCACCGTCTACACTCTCCGCCTTCCTGTCCTCACCTCCTGCTCATTGGATCCTGCCCCCGCAATGACCTTCCCGGTGTCAACCCAAAGTCCGTTCCTGCTGTATCTTGCTTCTCCATTCCGCAGTCTCTTCCACCCCAGGCCTCCCTCCTGTGCTTCCTTGAGTCGCCTCCAATCTTCCCCCCACCCCTCTTCCGCTTCTCCCCTCTCCCGGTCGGCCCTTCCTGCCCACACACTCCCCGGCTTCGGGCATGCTCTCCGGTGCGTCGCTTTTCTCCACAGCTAGCTACCACAGCCCCCCGCCCCATCTCTCTCTCCCGGCTCTGCCCGCTGCAATCTGGCTGTCAGCACAACCAGCCTGAGGGTCCCGAAATGCCCGTCTGACCGTGGCCCTCCCTTTGCATGAACCCTCTATGGCTCCCCAGTGCCCCATGGCTCCTGCTCCCGCCAGCTTCTCCTGATGGCCTCCATCCCCTCCCCCCCCCCCCCCCCCGGGTCTCTCTGTCTAGCTGTTGCCCTCCTGCAAGCATTATGGTCACCTTTCACTGGGCGAGGCCAAACGGGCTCAGGTGGGGACAGAGAGAAGGGTAAAGAGAAAGGAGGTGCTGCAGAAACTCGGTGGGCGGGGGAAGGCCCCGCCAGCCCTCAGTGAGGGTGAATCTGGTGAAACGTGCCTTCGCAAAGGGTCAGCTTGGACGGGCAGCCGTGGAGAGGCCAGGTGCCCCTGGTGGCAGAAGGGTGTGTGCATGGAATGGTGACTCTCAGGTCTGGGGCCGGGAGCAGCCGGTGTCTGGGGTGCGCAGGAGGGAGGGGATCTGTAGGCCGGCAGGCCGCAGGGGCAAGGACCCAGACAGGGGACCCCTCTAATGGGGGCTCTGCACAGACAGAATATTGTGCGTCGTCTCGGGGACTCTCCCCGAGCTCAGACACGGCGTGGGTCTCAGCCCCTCCCTTCCTGCAGAACATACTCCATCCCAGTAGGATCCTGAGGTGTGGACACCCCAGGGGCGGTGATGGGAAGGGAAGTCATGGAAGGCGCCCAGGACAGGAGGCTTTGCCTAGAGGAGGTGGAGGAGGGTACAGGTCTCAGGACTGCTGGAGGACACGCCTAGGGGGTCTTGGGTCCGTGTGGACCCAGGAAGGCCCCTCCCTCACCCTGCTGAGGTCTTAGAAGCAGCCTCCGCCTCTAGGCTCTGGTGGGAGTGGCCTCACAGGGTCAGCAGGAGGGCTGGGCCTGGCATTGAGCCTAAAGATACACTTGCTGGGGCATCAGGGCAGCAAGGACACGGACCCCTCACGACGCCGGAGGGTCAGACCCCGGGCTTGCCTGCGCCTCTCCAGGCCTTTGCGCCTCTCCAGGCCTTGGCCCTCCGCCCTTATGGGGAGCAGCCGGCGCGGCCGAGAGGCTGACGCTTGGCGTGCCTGGCAATGATGGGGGGGTGAGGGGGCGGGGAGGACGTGCCTCCTCCCAGCGTCCCCTCCCAGGCCAGGATCCCACGTCCTTCCTGCTTTTCCGTAACTCTCCGACCAAAGATCACAGCGGGCAGCGGACAAGGGCACCCGGCGCCTTTGATGCGCAAGCCCCGGCCCCACGGTCAACAAACCGCCTGGGACTTTGTACCAGGCTGTTTCCTCCCTGCGAGAAAGAAGCCCACACGTCTTCCCACCGCTCTCCCTGTGCCAGAGGCTGCAGGGCGAGTTCTCTCAAGCTGGTTTTCTAGATTCTCCAGGAGCCCCAGGGAGCCCCTACTTGCCTCCCAACAGCCCTTCAAGGAAGGGGTCACGTTTATGCCCCTTTTATTCCCTCAGGGGAAACTGAGGCCAGGGGCGAGTTGGGTGACTTGCCTGAGGTTCCTCAACGAGCAAAGGACGGAGCTGCAGACCGCGTTATCTCTGCTGCCTGCAAGGCCCTGTGTCCTTTCCCCGGAGAAGAAGCTGAGACCAGCGGGGCCCAGGTGGATGGACTCGGGCATCTCCGCGCTCCGGGCTCGGCGCGTCCTCGGACCTGCTGCAGTAAGCCATGCGGCCACGAGGGGGCAGCAGCATCCTGCCCTGCCTGGCTCTTCCTGGCGCCGGGGAACCAAAGAAACCGCTCTCGGCAAAAATCGGGGTGGGGTGGGGGGCGATAGGAGGGGGGAGTCTCAGAAGATGCACCTCCGGGAGAAACCGCCACGCATACCTGACGCTGTCAAGATAAGAGGACAGAACGCAGGCTCCCTGATCGGTGGACACGGTTGGAATGCCAGCTTGGGCAAGTTGCTGAACCCCTGGGGTCCTCAGTTTTCTAACAGGTGTTAATGGGGTGACAGCAGGTGCTGGCCTGGGGAGTAAGGTAACCGGGTAACACACATCGTGCTACTGGCAGGGTTCAGGGACCCACCCCCACCCCAACCCCCACCCCGGCGGGTCAGCAGCAAGGACCAGGGCTGGGCTTCCTGGCCTAAGCCTGGAGGAGGGTCCTGGGCATCCAAGCTGGAACCTGCTAACACCTGGGTGGGTCCTCCTCAGGGCAGGGAGGCTCTGAGTCTCCCTGGTCCGCCCACGACTTTCACAAGCAGGGCCTGTTGTTCCTCCGTAGACACCGGGGACCCACACATCTAGAAATGCGTGACAGCCACCAAGCACCCATGCCAACCCCCCACCCCCACCCCCGCCAGGGACACTCTGGTGTCTCCACTTTGTGATAAGAAAACAGGCTCAGAGAGGCTGAGGGCCTGGCCCGGAGCCACAGCCTGCATCAGCCAAGGACCCCAGGGGCTGGGATTTGTGGGGGTGGGGGCGGTGCCCTCCAAGTCCTGCACAAAGGGCTGCCCAGGTGACCTCTGCAGGGTCAGGGATGTCAATTTTCTCCCGAATCCCCTCAGTCAAGGTGGAGACTGCTGAGGGACACTTTGATGGCTGTCCTTCCTCACATCTGCCCCCCGGGCAGGTTTGCAGATTACCTAGGAAAAAACTGGGCAGAACTCCACCCTCGGCCTGCCTTGCCCCCCTCCCCAGTGGCCCAGGACCCTCAGCCATGGGCAAGTCAATGGGCAGGCAGCGGGGATGCAGTCAGGATTCTCCCCTTGCCAGCCCCAATAAACTGAGGAATGTGAGAATGGCCTGGGGCAGCCCCTATGATCATTATAGTTCAGGCTGGTGTCAGTGAGGCTGAAAGAAGAGAGAGGAGCCCAGGTTCAGAGGCAATGCTTATGGTTCCAATTAGGTTAATGGGATTTATTTTGTATTCTGATTATAGAATTCATTCATGCTCCCTGCAGATAGGAAAGAATAAAGAGAATAAAAATCATATATAATCTCACGACACAGATCTCACTGCTGTTAGCATTGCTATGTATTTCCTTCCAGTCTTTTTTTTTTTTTCTAGGCACATATGCAGACATGACTTTTTTTTTTTTTAAGGTTTTATTTTTAAGTAATCTCTACACCCAACATGGGGCTCGAACTCACAACCCCGAGATCAAGAGTCACACAATCCCTGGACTGAGCCAGTCAGGTGTCCCTGAGATGACATTTTTAAAGCAAAATTGTGGTCAGAGCTTCTGTTTCCAGCAAAATGACAGGCTAGATATCCAGAGAGCCCCTCTTGAAACAGAACACCTAAAAATACTGAAGCAATATTAGTTTAAAAAAAAAAAAACTTTTTAAAGCCATGATGGAGTTGGCAGGAAAGTAGGGGACATCTTTCAGACCAGAAATAAAAAGAAAGCCATATTGGGGTGCTCGCGTGGCTCAGTCGGTTAAGCATCCCACTCTTGGTTTCGGCTCAGGACATGATCTCGTGGTTTGTGAGTTTGAGCCCCTCATTAGATTCTGTGCTGACGGTGCAGAGGCTGCTTGGGACTCTCTCTCTCCTTCTCTCTCTGCCCCTCCCACGTCTCTCTCTTTCTCTCTCTCTTTCTCAAAACAAACATACAAATAAATAAATAAACTTTTTAAAAAAGCCATACTCATATTTTCAAGACAACTGGCAACTTGAGCTCTGATGATAGCAGATGTAAACACTGATGCTATAAGGGAATTGTCCTTTTACATTTTTGTTGTGAATGTGGATGATGCAGCTATGTTTTTTAAAGAGTTCTCATCAAGGGGCGCCTGGGTGGCTCAGTTAAATGTCTGACTCTTGATTTTGGCTCAGGTCATGATGTCACGGTTTGTGAGATCGAGTCCCACGTTAGGCTCTGTGCTGACAGCATGGAGCCTGCTTGGGATTCTCTCTCTCTCTCTCTCTCTCTCTCTCTCTCTCTCTCCCTCTTTCCTGCTTGTGCTGTCTCTCTCCCTCTCTCTCTCTCAAAATAAATAAATAAACTTAAAAAAATAATTAAATAAAATAAAGAGTTCTCATCATTTGGAAGATGCGTGCTGGAGTATTTTCAGATGGAATAGCATAATGTCTAGAATTTGCTTCAAGACCCTACTGACGGGGGTGGGGGTGGGGGTGGGGGAGTGAGCTCCAAAGTTGGCTGTGTGATTAGTTCATGGAAGTCACTGCAGTATTCCTTTGTGTGTTTATGTATATTTCAAATACTGCATTAAATGAAACCAAGACCATTGCCGGCTGCAGCTGGCCTTGCCCTGGGGGTGTCTCTGCTCCCAAGGACCTCAGAGCCGGGAGGGAGTTCAGATCAGAAACCCACAAGGAGCTGAGAATCCCCAGGAAAGAGACATCCTCGGTGAATGAACAACAACAAAATTATCTGCCGCATGGAGGGCCGTGAGGATGGGAGGGAGAAGACTTCTTTTTTATATTTAAATTACTTTTATTTATTTTATTTTATTTTTTAAGCGAGAGAGACAGTGCATGAGCAGGGCAGGTGCCGAGACAGAGGGAGACCCAGAATCCGAAACAGGCTCCAGGCTCTGAGCTGTCAACACAGAGCCCGACGCGGGGCTCGAACCCACGAACCGTGACATCATGACCTGAGCTGAAGTCAGATGCTTCACCGACTGAGCCACCCAGATGCCCCGTACCCTTCACTTTAAATAGACGAGCTGTATCATGGCTCATGAGTTCGAGCCCCGCGTCGGGCTCTGTGCTGAGAGCTGGGAGCCTGGAGCCTGCTTCGGATTCTGGGTCTCCCTCTGTCTCCGCCCCTCCCCTGCTTGCACTCTGTTTCTCTCTCCTTCAAAATAAATAAACATTAAAAAAAATTTTTTTTTTTTTAAAGAATAAGGTAATGGGGAGGAGAGTAACAGGAATTAAGAGAACTCCAAAGAACACAGGACCAGAAGACACAAGGGCTGGGACCGAGGGCGCAACAGAGAAGATCCCGGAGCGGAGGTCCTGCCCTCACCGAAGAGGGAAGAAGATGCTGGAAAGGTCACCCAGGTGTGGTGCCAGCAGCACTCACCAGAAATCCACCCTCTAGTGCCGGGGAAGCCCGGGCTGGCCAAGTGTCTCGCTCTGGGCCCTCTGCTAGGAAGCCACCTCGGGGCCAGGGGCGGGGGTGGCGGTGGGGGGCAGGAACACACAGAATCAGGACAAGCAGTCCGCCCTCTGCTCTGCTGTCCCCAGCGCCCTCTGGGTCCCGTGCCACAGAGCAGGCAGCAAAGGGCGCATCTTAGCAGGTGGGCAGCAAGTTACCAGGTGGCCCAACAGCAGGCGTGCGGAACCCCAGAAAGAGCTCTTAAAGCCGGCCGGAGGGAGCGACGGAATGCCAATGGGTAAGCGCCAGCCAGCCTGGCCAGGGGCCGCGCAGGAAACCCCTGCATGGAGCAGACACACCCTCCACCACGCACTCGAGACTCAGGAACACAATCTTCGAGAACGGGACCAGGGAGATGCAGAATCGGAAGCAGGCTCCAGGCTCTGAGCTGTCAACACAGAGCCGGACACAGGGCTCGAACTCACGAACCGCGATCCTCATGACCTGAGCCAAAGTCGGAGGCTCAACCGACTGAGCCACCCAGAGGCTCCCTTTTTTTTTTTTTTTATGTTGATTACCTTGGAGTTTCTGTCTGTTTAATCATTTCAGCTTATTAAAAAAAGACAGTGACAGAGGATCATTTAACTACTTTTTTCCTATGTCTATACATATCGTTTCATTCTTTTTTTTAGTTGCATTTTTTAGTTTGTTCTTTACATTTTTCAGCTGGCAATACATTCAGACGAATTTCAGAAGCTACAAAGGAGCAATTGCATTTTATATGCCATTTTTATCTTACTTTTTTTCCCCACCTAATATTATGTCCTAGGCATTTCCCCATATTCTTGGCAGTTCTTTACAGGCATCACTTTTTTTTACTGTTTATTTATTTTTGACAGACAGAGGGTGGGGGAGGGGCAGAGAGAGAGAAGGAGACAGAGAATCCCAAGCAGGCTGCTAACGCTGTCAGCCCAGAGCCCGACGCAGGGCTCGATCCCTGATCTCACACCGTGAGATCCTGACCTGAGCCCAAACCAAGAGTCGGATGCTGAACCAACTGAGCTGTATCATTTTTACTAGGTGCTTAGTAATTTTGCTTACAGATAATTACAACTTACTTCAGCATTCTGCATGGCTTTTAGCCTTCTTCCATGTTTTCGGTGTTGGACCTGATATCACAGCTAACGTCCCTGCACATACATCTTTGGGTGTCTCTCTCGTTATGGTCTCAGATGGCAGTAGGCGCGAGAGTCACCTGGGCCAGACTTCACTTAGACTCTGGGTTTCCGCTGTAGCCATGACTTGGGGCTGGAAGTTGAGAAAGACTTGGGGGTCGGGCTCAAATCAGAGCCGAAGGGTGATACACAGCTTTACGGCTCCCGTGTGCTGTTTTCATGTCGGATTTGGATGAATGTTTCTTCTGCCTATCGACCTGGGAACTATTCATCCTACAAATATTTACTGAACACCTGCCGTATGCCAGGCACTGTTGTAGGAGCTTTGGATTCCAAAGACCACCGCTGTCACGGAGCCTACGCTTGAGAGGGGGAGAGACAGATAACAAGTCTACACAAATAAATCTTACAATATGTCAGAAAATTTTTGGAAAAAAATGTGAAGCGGGGTTGGGGGATCAGGAAAACACAGAATGGTCAGGAAAGATCTCGTTGAGAAGGTAGACTAAGAAGGGGAGACTAGAACGTTCAGAGGATGGGGTCAAGAGGACATCTGGAGGAAGAACGTTCCAGACAAAAGGAACAGCCAATGCAAAGTTCTTGGGTTGACAATGTGCTGGGTTTTGTTTTGTTTTCATTTTAATGACAAGAGCATTTTTCTATCTCATTAAATGTTACAAAACTCTTTTCTGATCTCTGCGAAGGGCAAGTAAGCCTGATGTTCCTTCTTCCCCCAGATAACGAGGGAGTAATTCTCTGTCTCCCTCACTGCTCTCTCTGTGCCACTGGACTGTGCGACAGGTCCTGGGAACAGTGACTGGACTCAGCACTGTTGTGACGTTTCTCAGCAGGTCCTAGCACAGGGGGCCAGAGCCGGAAAGAAAAAAAGAATTAATTCTTGAATTTTCAGTTTCTTTTTTTTTTTTTTTTTTTTGCTTTTTTAAATTTTATTTATTTATTTTTTTTAACGTTTATTTATTTTTGAGACAGAGAGAGACAGAGCATGAACAGGGGAGTTAGGGGAGAGGGTGAGCTTGGCCAGGGAGAGGGCGAGACCCCAAGGAATACCAGGGGTCCCAAAGCTTGTGGTCTCAGCACCCTTTTATACTCCTAACATTTTTTGAAGCAGTCGGAGGGGGGGGGGGTGCCTGATTGGCTCAGTCAGTACAGCATGTGACTCTTGATCTCAGGGTCATGAGTTCAAGCCCCACATTGGGCATAGAGCCTACTCAGAAAGAAAGAAAGAAAGAAAGAAAGAAAGAAAGAAAGAAAGAAAGAGATTAAAACTGAGGAGTCTTAAAATTATACATTTATTTTAAAATAACAATGATAAACCATTGCATGCTAACACAAATAACATATTTTATGGGAAAAATAGCAAATAACAAAAATTAGTGAGAAGACCAGTATTGTTTTAAATGCTCACAAGTCTCTTTAATGTCTGGCCTCTCCTATCCGTTTCTATGTTTTACTTATTGCAAAATGTTGTTAGGGTTGAGGTCATGAAGAGAACGGGGCCTCACACACTCACGGAGCTGGAGACAGAAGGGTGTTTTGGCAATGCGTCCAAATACTTGAAAAGGCCGGTCTCTCTGTCACTTCACCAGAACCTAGCAAGCCGTTGTTTCGCAAAGTTACCCGCATTTGGAATCGGAAAGCATATTAATAAATATTCTGAACTTTGTAACATTAGAGTCCAATTGGGCTCAGCTACGCTTACAGCAGCCAGTATAGTACCCTCATACCAAATTGGTAGTGGGAGTGGGGTGCCCCTGTTAATCCAATAAACAGGTAGCCACCTTTAGCCAAGTATTAGAAGAAAGTGATAGGCTCAGACAAAAAAGGACCCTTAAAAAAAAATTTTTTTTTTACATTTATTTATTTTTTAAAAGACAGAGAGAGACAGAGCACAAGTTGGGGAGGGGCAGAGAGAGAAGGAGACACAGAATCCCAAGCAGGCTCCAGGCTCTGAGCCATCAGCACAGAGCCCGATGCGGGGCTCGAACTCATAAACCACGAGATTGTGACCTGAGCCGAAGTCGGACTCTTAACCGACTGAGCCACCCAGGCACCCCCCCAAAGGACCCATTTTTAAGCAGAACGAATAAGATAGTAAGACTCCAGAAATTTGAAGCCTTGTAGGTTAAGAAAATCCGATTGCTTCTAGACACCTCGTAGCACGAAACAAGGCTGCCAGGCAGATTGTAAGTGGCAAAGACCCCCAAATGCTCAGCTCAGGGACGGAGACCAGACTCCACTTGGTGGTTGGAAGGCAAGGAATACAATCCAGGGTGAGCTGGGTGTGTCTCCTTGGACAAGCAGACAGCCTGAAAACAAATAGCAAACAGGTCAGTCTGCTGCTAGCGCTTTGAGGGAACTGTTTTTCCGGAGAAGTCATGAGACCAGGGGCCCCTGGGTGGCTCAGTCGGCTAAGCATCCAGCTCTCGGTTTTGGCACAGGGCATGATCACAGTCCGTGGGTTTGAGCTGCTGACAGCACAGAGCCTGCTTGGGGTTCTCTCTCTCTCCCTCTCTCTCTCTGCCCCTCCCCCGCTTGCATACTTGCTCACTTGCTCTCTCTCAAAATAAACATTAAAAAAAAAAAATAGTAAGTCATGAAACCAGACTTTAAAACCCTATACAGTCGGGGCATTAAAACAAAAGTGGCCGGTAGGCCTGCAAGCTTGCGTGGGCAGGAATAGGCTGCCAAAGCGGGACATCCCCCAAGGAGGACATAGTCCCCAGGTGCACACTTCCGATGTGGCCGCAGGGGACAGTGGTCAGGGAAGACTCTCTCAGAAGCTGGTGCCAGTGTGGGACTCCTTGAATCACTACCCCATCTCTAGCCCCCTTTTCCTTCGATCATTAGAGGTGGGGGACTTCCAGTCCTGACTTGCAGATTTCCTATCTCTTTCGTATTCATTTCCACTTCCCCTTGCAATTTTGCTCTCTGTTGTCACTTTTTCCATCTGATTTTTCGGAAGGTTCTCAGCCGCGACTATCTTTTTGTTTTTGTTTTTGTTTTTGTTTTTGCACTTACTCTTTTGAATTTTTAATTTTGGAAATGATGTCTTTTAGGTTTGGGGAAACTGTCCACGGCCTGTTTGTATCCGCTCTGCTCTGAGAGCTCTGACTCAGTGAGAGGCACCCTGTTCAGCTTGGCCTCAATCCCTGGAGGTACTGAAGCCCCACAAGTCAACTGCCATTGTTTTCTCTGCTGAGACAAACGTGCAGGTTCCTTTGGCTTCTGGGGGGTCAGGTTTTGGGGTTCCCGCAAACCCCCACAGGCAGCTCCCCCACATCCTGCCTCCAGGACTGGAGCATTCGTTCCCCGGCCACCTGGAGGGTGGGTGGCCAACTGGACTGCTCTCGGTGGAGTCCCTCTCCTGAGCTTGCTCTTAGACAATGGAAACTGCCTGTCCCAAGGTCAAGGCCACTTCCTGAGGCAGCTGCATTCAATGCCTGACTGATATGGGGGAATAAAGGCCCCAGACCTTTGTCCCCACTCCAGAGATCCCTGGAGGCATCTCAGAGTCTGACTTCCCAGGGAACCTGAGTGCAGATGGGTCTTCTGGGCAGCAGAAAGTCCACAGGTCATGGACCACAAGGGAGCCTTTGTTCAAGGGCCCTGGCAGCAAAGCACTCAGCAAGCTGGGCCCTCTGCGCAGGCGTGTCGGGGCAGGTCACCCTCTTTTCTCAGGTGCGAGCTGAGGTACACGTGTGGTGGACGCCCCCCAAGGATGTTCGTTTCCGTTGCAAAGAGACAGATGGGAAGCGTGGGGAAAAAACAAAGACCACCCAAATGAGAACAAGTAAAGGCCACGAAGTCAGAGCTTTTGCCATAGGAAGGGAGCCAACCATCATCACTTGCGTTTTGCAGAGACTCGGGGCAGGCAGAGCAGCAAGAAAGCTTTATTGGGGAACGGGAAGGCTCCAGGGGTGCCCCGACTGGAGGCTGTTGGCACAGGGAGCTGACCAGGAGTGGGGCGTCCTGTGTGCTGGTGACGGGAACATATTTGGCTTCCTGTGGTCTTAAGTTGGAAGCAGGGACAAAAATGATGGAAATCGTCAGTTATTAATCAAATCCGGCATATTGGGCTGGTTCTTACAGACGTTATTGTTTCGTTTCTGGCACCATTGCAAGAGATCTGTGTGGCTTCCTGCAAATCTGCCTTACAGGCACGCTGGCTTGCTGGACTGGTTATTGCAGATAAGAGGTTGGTTTTTCTGGGCAAGTGGTTGGTTTTCTGGGCGGGCTGCTGCACGTTGTGTGGTTATGTATGATCCGGCTGTTGTGTGTTGTGTTTTCAGCCTCTTAAAAGAGACCCGGGGACTAAGGACAAAGAGCAGGGACCCCTTCAAGGGAGCAGAACCGGGGGCTCATCAAAGGCAAGGGGACCCACTGTTGTCTGGCCAGAGGATTTCATCACCGGGCTGGACCACGGACTCCCAATGTCTCGCACTATTTCCTTTCTGAATGGAAATTTTCACTGCCATTTCCTATCCCGGCTTCATCATAAATCGGGGAAGGCAGGCCGGTGGGAAGTGGAAAAAGAAAAAGAAATGTACTCTGAGAGATAGCATAGTAGAGTCAAAGACAATGAGAATATTCCGAAAAGCTGCAAGAAAAAGACAGATGGCCTCCAACGGGGAGGCGGCGAGACGGGCAGCTGATGCCTCAAAAGCATCGGCAGAAGTCAGACAGGCAGGCAAAGGGCACCGTCGGGGCACCAAGAGGAAATAAGTGCCAATCTTGAGTTTCTTAGCTATGAACAATATGTTTCGAGAATGAGGAAGGGGTACAGACGTTTTCCGGAAAACGAAGGCTGGGAGACTTCAATCAGCAGGTCCTCAGATTTGTTTCAGCAAGAGGAAAGTGACCATAGACAGGAGGCCTGCGAAACAAGAAGGAAGGAAAAGGAAAAGAAAGCCATAAACATTTGGGTAAATGCAAAGAAACCTTGTCTCACAGAGTATTTTTTTTTTTTTTCAACGTTTATTTATTTTTGGGACAGAGACAGAGCATGAACGGGGGAGGGACAGAGAGAGGGAGACACAGAATCGGAAACAGGCTCCAGGCTCCGAGCCATCAGCCCAGAGCCTGACGCGGGGCTCGAACTCACGGACCGTGAGATCGTGACCTGGCTGAAGCCGGACGCTTAACCGACTGCGCCACCCAGGCGCCCCTCACAGAGTATTTTTAAAAAATCATCGAATCAACATACATAACAATGATAACACAAAAATCGGGAGGGGATAAACGGAGTTACAAGTTCTGAGAGACTGGTTTCATCCTGGAGGAGTCATAACTACTGATTATGTTTGGACACTGATAAGACAGGTGACTAATTTTCCTTTTTTAAAAGTAATCTCTACGCCCAACATGGGACTCGAACTCATGACCCCAATATCAAGAGTCACGAGGTCCACTGACTGAGCCAGCCGGGTACCCCACAGGTGACTAATGTTTTAATTCTGGGGGTATTCACTAAAAGAATAGAAACACAGTGCATAAGTTCTAAATTAGCAGAGGGGAAAAGTAGAATAATGTTTTTTTTAATAATCAATCCAAAAAAAGTCAAGAAAGGAGAGATAAGGAAACACAGAGGTAGGACATATAGAAAGTACAAAATAAGGTAAAAGGTAAATTCTGTGTCTCCCTCTCTCTCTGCCCCTCCCCTGCTCATGCTCTCTCTCTGTCCCTCAAAAATAAATAAATGTTAGGGGCGCCTGGGTGGCTCAGTCGGTTGGGCGGCCGACTTCGGCTCAGGTCATGATCTCACACTCCGTGAGTTCTAGCCCCGCGTCTGGCTCTGTGCTGACAGCTCAGAGCCTGGAGCCTGTTTCAGATTCTGTGTCTCCCTCTCTCTGACCCTCCCCCATTCATGCTCTGTCTCTCTCTCTATCTCAAAAATAAATAAACGTTAAAAAAAGTTTAAAAAAAAATAAATGTTAAAAAAGTTTAAAAGAAGAATATTTTACCACTTCTCTCTCACTCACAGAATAAGTAAACAAAGTCAGTAGGGAGATAGATTTGGAAAACATAATTACTGAATGAGCGGCTTGATTTGTGTATATAGAGCACTTGGGAACCACATTCTCTTCAAGCACACTCAGAGCATTTGTTGAAAGTGACCATATACTGGTTCATAAAGCAGTTTCAACAAATCTCAAAGGACTAAGATAATACAGAATCTGCTTCTGACCACAGTGCGATTAACCTAGAGACTGAAAACAAACACAACACTGGAAAATCCCTATGTGCTTGGGAATTCAGAAACACACGTTCAAGTAACAAACGGATCCAGGGAATAGTTTGCTTATTTATTTATTTTTAAATTTTTCTTAAGGTTTATTTTTGACACAGAGAGAGAGAGACAGAGCATGAGCAGGGGAGGGGCAGAGAGAGAGGGAGACACAGAATCCGAAGCAGGCTCCGGGCTCCGAGCTGTCGGCACAGAGCCCGACGCGGGGCTCGAACTCACGACGCGAGATCATGCCCTGAGCTGAAGTCGGACACTCAACCGACTGAGCCACCCAGGCGCCCCCCCGCCCAAGGAAGAGTTTAGATAGGAATTGAGAATAACAAGAATAAAAATAAAAACATAAAAAATAACAAGAATACTGTAGCCCCAAACCGTGGGGCATGGGGAAAGCAGCACATCGAAGGCATTTGTAGTCTTATATGCATATCTTAGAAAAAGAAACAAAGTGGAAAGTTAATGGAATAAACACCCATCTCAGGAGGTTCGGTGAGAAGCCGGCTGTCGAGAGGCAGGGGTAGACCAGACAGGAGGGCAGTGGTTAGTGAGTGGGCTCAGCTTCTCCACCTCCTCCAACCTGATAGGGCGAAGGAAAGGCCTCAGGCTCAGGCCTGCAGGTGGAGAGAAGGAATGAAGGGTTGAAGAGAGTAGGAGGTAACGGAAACCAAGGGCTTACCAGGAAAGTGTGGGATTTCTAGCAGCTCGGAGGGCCCTGCCGAGGCCGGGGACCACGGATCTTCCTCCGCACCCAGGTGTAGGCAAGAATTCACCTTGGGGGTGCCGTGTCACCAAGCAGGTGTGCTTAAGGACAAGGAAGTTGAAGACACCACGGTGGCAAGAGAGTGACTTTCTTGTCGGATAGCAGAATTCACGCGAGAGGACAGCAGGGCGGAGGGCAGGAGCACGAACACCCAGGCACCCCTGTTCTTAGAACTTTGAATTGATTTTTAAATGGACTCCTTTAAACATTTTAGGAAAGTAATCACATTTTACGTAAATAATGAAAGCTTGCCTTTAAAAAGTGTACTCTAGGGGCGCCTGGATGGCTCAGTGGGTTAAGCACCTGACTTTGGCTTGATCATTGTTTGGCATGATCCTGCGGTTCGCGGGTTTGAGCCCTGTGGCAGGCTCTGTGCTGACAGCTGGGAGCCTGGAGGCTGCTTCGGATTCTGTGTCTCCCCCTCTCTCTGCCCCCCACCCCCCCTTATGCTCTGTCTCTCAAAAATAAATAAACATTAGAAAAATTGTTTTAACTTAAAAAAAAGTGTTTTCTATTGACTCACTAAATTCTACTCTTGAAACCCACGCTACACTATATGCTAACTAACTTAATTTAAATTTTTAAAAATGTAAAAAAAAATTTTTTTTTTCAACTTTTTTTTTTTTTTTTTTTTTAAATTTATTTCTGGGACAGAGAGAGACAGAGCATGAATGGGGGAGGGGCAGAGAGAGAGGGAGACACAGAATCGGAAACAGGCTCCAGGCTCCGAGCCATCAGCCCAGAGCCTGACGCGGGGCTCGAACTCACAGACCGCGAGATCGTGACCTGGTTGAAGTCGGACGCTCAACCGACTGCGCCACCCAGGCGCCCCCAAAAAAAATTTTTTTTTAATGTATTCTATTTATTGCTTTTCTGTCAGTCCTTTGACTAGAACAATGTTCACTAAGAGCTGGAGAAGAGTTGTCTTTATAGGGACATCTCTAGTTTTTTTTTATTTTAGTCAATAAGTAAGATTGGGATAATAGTTTGAAATAATTATTCTTTATCGTCTTGAGTAAATATTCGTTTATTCCTAGTTTGCTAAGAATGTTTATCAAACCATGTTAGCCACTTTTTACTAAATTGTAATAGACATTCCTGTCATCTCCTCCCCATGATCAAGATTCTTGATCAAGATTTTTAACGATGATCTCATCACAATTTTGGAAATCAGGATACACAAGGTACGTTGTTTGCATAAGTTGGAGGTAAACGTTTAAAACCAATTTTTTTTTAAATCAACTGTTTCTGATGAGAGTCCCTGCTTGAGCTCAAAGTCCCTCCACCCTGGATTTTTCATTTCTTGGACTCTGAGCCACGCTCCCTGCCTGAGTCCCTGGGATATGAACGACTCCAGTAACACGCAGCCCTTGTCCGTGAAGGCAGCAGGGGGATCTGTAGCTGCCGTTGAGGGAGAGGCTGGTAACAGCCCCTCCTCAGACCGGCTCAGAACTTTGCAGTGGAGTGGAGTACAGTAGAACCTTGGTTTGCCAGCATAACTCCTTCTGGAAACATGCTTGTCATCCAAAGCACTCGTATATCAAAGCGAATTTCTTTTTCTTTTTTTTTTTTTAATTTTTTTTTTTCAACGTTTATTCATTTTTGGAACAGAGAGAGACAGAGCATGAATAGGGGAGGGGCAGAGAGAGAGGGAGACACAGACTCTGAAACAGGCTCCAGGCTCCGAGCCATCGGCCCAGAGCCTGACGCGGGGCTCGAACTCACGGACCGTGAGATCGTGACCTGGCTGAAGTCGGACGCTTAACCGACTGCGCCACCCAGGCGCCCCTCAAAGCGAATTTCAAGAACCATTGGCTCAGGTGTAATCATGTGACATTCGGCATCACATATTACTCGTGTTGCAAGACATCGCTCGTTTATCAAGTGAAAATTTATTGGAAATGTTTCTGTGTCTTGCAGGACGCTTGCAGAACAAGTTGCTCCAAGGACAGAGGGCAGAGGCTGAGTTCCCCGGGGGTCTAGCTCACAGGTCAACCGGAGGTCACGTCCTCTAGATGACCTTTCTCAACGGTAGTCTTTTTTGTCCAGTTGGCTTCTCTTAGCATAATGCTCTTACTTTTGTTGTTTTTAATGTTTATTATTTTTGATAGACAGAACACAAGTGGAGGAGGGACAGAGAGGGAGGGAGATACAGAATCCAAAGCACACTCCAGGCTCTGAGCTGTCAGCACAGAGCCTGACGCGGGGCTCAAACTCACGAACCACAAGATCACGACCTGAGTCGAAGTTGGATGCTTAACCGACTCAGTCACCCAGGTGCCCCTAAAACCTTTTGAATAATTCTACTAAACTAACTAAACATGTGTTCAAGTTAAAAACATACTTTTTAAGAAATTAAAATTAAAAAAAAACCTCAGTGTAAATCCATTGAAGCCTCGTTTCATAATCTTTAAGACGTTTTTTCCAGTTAGCCTTGGTAAATAACTGAAAAACAAATTAATATCTCTGAACATTATGAGTGTCAGGTCAAAAACATCAATCCAATAGTGCATACATAATTATATTTCTATCCTCATCAATTATCCATTTTTATTCTAAAATTTCTCAAATTTTAATTCCTTAATTTTCTATTTAGAGAGTAAAAAAAAAAAAAAACCCTTTGATTAATAATGACAACAAAGGGTTGAGCATGAAGGGAAATATTGCCCTTGGTTGTTTTTTTTTTTTTTTCCTGAAGAGTAATGGTTCAGAATTTGCTAAGTTGGTCTTCATGGAGACTTTCTTGAACAGAACTACCATGAGCAATGATAAAACTGAGGCACAGAGAGTCTAAGCTTTCTGCTTGCTGTCACTCAGTGAAAAAGTGGAGCTGGGATTTGAAGCCAGGCAGGGTGACTCCACCCTGCCTTTTACAGGTGGAATCTAGCAGGACTATATTCAAGCAATAACGTTCATTCAACAACTAGGAGGACTGGGCTCTGAGTGTATTATTAGCTATTTCTGCATAGAAAGCACCTGAGATGATCTGTGCCCTAAAACAAAAAACTGAGGATTTAAGTATGCCCTTCTCTGCCATGAGTAGCTGTGCACGGACCCTGCTTTACTCTCCAGAGTACTCCACAGAAGCAGGTGCGCAGTTCCCAGAGCTGTGCTCAATGGACACTAGGTTCCAGGTGACCCCAATCCACTGAAAAGGGGCTAGGTTCCCCCATAAGAGAATGAATTTCCCTGTATTCGGGGCCATCTTGTCAAGATAGTTCCATTGTTGTCTGAAAACCATTCTCCAGTAATACCTTAGACTGGGGGCTCACAAATATTTTCTGTAAAGGACTAGGCAGTAAATATTTCAGGCGTTGTGAGCTATACGGTTTCTGCTGCAATTATCCAGCAGTGCAAAAGCAGGGAGAGGACACATAACAAAAAGGTACAACTGTGTACCAATAAAGCTTTATTTACAAAAGCACACAGAGCTAGACTGCCCTAGACTATAAGCTCCTTGAGAAGGAGGCTTGTGTCTCTACCTTTGTAATTTCAGCCCTAGCAATAAAAATTGTCCCGATTTTACCGAAGAGGAGATTAAAAGAGTCACAGATGTTGATTTTTGAGGAAGACAGGCATAGAGCTACATACAGTTGGTTATTTGGCTATATTTTCTCTGGTGAAGTCAACATAGATACTGCCCTTCTCACGTTAGATCGGAGCTAGTTGCGAAAATTAAAGCCAACACAAAGCAAAAGCATCTTGTCCTCATGAACTCTCCCAACTGGCCTGGCTCTCAGCAAACTTGTCTTTGCAGAGTGAGTTCTACACAACTTGAAGCTAGGAGGCTGCATTGGAGATGGGAGTGATGCAGGCTCAAAACTACATTTCAGGTGCTCCCAGAGCTCAAGCAGGCGTCTGATTTTGCACGCCCTCAGTTTTCCCCGTCTGGTTCAGTTTCCTAACCGAGGACCCCAGGACAGGTTACAAAACAGCCTGAGAATAAAGCCTTTTGTTTATTCTCGCTGAGATCATCCTTCACAGGCTTTCTTTGGATTTGAGGGGACCTGATAAAGAGTGTTACACAGATTGGGATTCAGCCACAACCAGTAATGTGCAAAGACTGCTTCCGAGTGAGGTCAAGTCCTATTCACTTTCCTTTACACTCCATTTTGCCCCATTGTGATCCCGCGTCTTACGATTGCAGAGCATTTTGTGAGTCTCAGTTTCTGCATCTGTAAAATGGGAAAACAGTGCTTGTCGGAAACTTAAATCAATGAACTTACAGGTAAATCACTGATTTACGCTTGGCACGTTGTAAGCGCTCAAAGCACAGCAGCCACCATCCCCACTCTTCGTTACTATTTGGACCCTCCAGCGCCCATCACCAGGGGCTGGACCAAGTATGAGGGAGGAGGGCAGAGCTGCGGGTCACCCCTAAGGCTCGGGGCCCTGCGTGTCGTCGGGGTACGTCCGAGCGTCCCTTGCCCCGACCCAGCACCCACGGCCGGGCAGCCGAGGGTAAGCACCACCACTTCCGCCGGCCACCCGTCCGAAATAGCCGCTTCCAGCCGCTTCCGGCTGCGAGCACTGCGGAGCCCGAGCCGCCCCGCGGTGGGCGGGGTCTACGAGCAGCCACGCCCCTGGCTTCCGGCTCACTTCCGGCTGCGCCTGGCACCACCCGGCCGCTCAGGGCTCCTGCCGAGACTGCCCCGCCCTCCCGGGCCCGCCTCTAGTGACGTCAGTTCCGGGGCGGCCCGGGCGGGGCCCGAGCTAGGGCTGCTGCCCCGAGCAGTCCTGGCTCGCGGGCGCTGCTCCGCTGCCGGCCACGTCTCCACGCCGGGCCGCGGGCACTTCCCCGCCGTCCGACGGCCGCCCGGCCGCCGCAGGCCTGCCGCGCCGGGTAAGGGGCCCGCGCCTCCGTCCGGGGAGCTGTTGTCACGGCTCCCTGGACCGGCTTGCGCCTGGGAGAGGGAGGTAGGGGCAGGAGGAGGCTTGAATCGGGGCACGCGAGGCAGGAGGGTGACAGAGAAAAGATCAGTGGGGGCACAGGGGCAAGACGAGAGGACTGGAGGTGAGGAATAGCAGAGAAGAAGGAACGGAAGGAGCCCGTTGGGGACCGAGACTCAGAATGGGCACGGATGCGGGTCCGAGAGGCTGGAGGGAGGAGGAGGGCTGCAGGGAGCAGGGGGAATCCCAAATCGGAGAAGAGGCCCGGGTAGTTCGAGTTTGGCGGAGGATGGGAGAGTTGGAACACTCCTGTATGTTCAGAGAACTCAAAGGTCTTCCCGGGGCAAGGCTGGGCCGCAGGAGCTGTTGCCCTCAAAGAAAGAGTTGGCCTTTTAGGTGACCCAGGCCCTCTACCTGGGAGGGGGTTGTGCATTTCCATCTGCTTGCCTGCCTGCCTCCCCCATGTGAGCCTGGTGGCTGCTTTCTGTGAGCCGTCAACTATCCGGCTGATAGGAGGGATCAGCATCCACATGGCTTGCCATAAGACATAAACATCGTGCTTAGAAATCTGCCTATGCCAACGTGCAGTTATTTTTACCCCCTGGAGGAAGCATCTCTGAAATTTCAATAAAATCGGTGAGGAAAGTATTTAAAATATGGGTTCCCACTTATATGCTGGACTTGCCTAGCGGACAAAGGAATGTCAAATTAGCCCACACCGCCGACAAAAATTAGCCTGTGATCCAGCGTTTAGCCGTGATACCAAAGCTTACAGAAACCTGGAAGCAAGCATTGTGATTAAGATGATATCCACTTCTGCAGGTTTCCATCTGCCACGCAGACACATCCGTTAGACCACAGGGCACTGTCTATATACACAAAACCACAAACCTGTGTTCCTTGGGTTCTGAGACCAAAGTTCAGCCAGGTGACGTGTCAGGATTAGGCATCTGTAGTTTGCCCTATATTTGCTGCTGCATTTCCTGCTCCTTGGTATATATAGCTTCTCCAGCTTGGAGTGGGGGCCCAGGTCACGTGGCTGCTGATAAATATCACGAGTGATGGAATGTGGGGGTAACACTGTACAGTCCCTTACTGAGCCTAAGGATTACTTGTGTCGGATATTGGGAACCTGACTAAGGCCAGAAAAAGGAGTTCAGCAGTTTGGAGTCTGAGTCCATGTAACTTGTACACAGCACTCAGCATATAATAGACAGCTTCATAAAAGAGTTTAAAAAAAAAAAAAAAATCAAGCCAAGGTTGGGAGCACAAGAATTCAGAGACAGGGCGTATTGGGAGGCATCACGAGATCATGGACCAGAAAAGGATCAGGAAATCGACACCTATGGCCACAGCCTGGGGGTGCCTTTCTAATGGGAGTGTTTCCTCTCTCAAGGGGTGCTGCCCCTTCCCTGCAGCACTTGCGGGGAGCTGATCGCTGAGAAAGAGGAAGTCCCGGCACCAGCCTAACGCCTGTCTTTCCCTCTTCAGGCCTTCTGCTTAATAATAACTTCATTCTTGTTTATTCTCTTATTGCTGCAGGGGTCTCTTTCCTTTCCATCTATCGTAGTCTGAGACCTTGGGCGACCCAGTCTCCCTGCACCGTAAGAATAACTGGCCCGACCCTCGTTTAAGGCTTACTGAAGCCTTTGCGGGACAATCATTTTAAATCTTGTTAATGGTTTGTCCATTGTGAGTCACCTTATAAAGATGAGTGCAGGTCCCCACACACAGATCGTGACATTGAGAATATGCTGTTGGAAAGTGGAGGCAGGACCATTCCAGAGAGATGAAGTCACGACCCAACGAGGGCCTGTTCTTGACTCCACTACAGCGGCCAATTCCCATTTCTGTGGGAGTGATCACCAGCCCCTCTGGCTGGGAGTGAATAAGCGCTGATGGTATCCCGTAGAAGTTTCCTGAGAAACTTGTGGTGTTTCCTGACATGGCCTTAGAAAAACGTTCCGTATGTGCACCCACCTTTGTGTTTGTAATTGTGCTTGTGATCGTACACGTATCCACATGTGGCAGCATGCGTGCACGTGTGTGCCTGTGGGTGTGTGCGGCTGGGTATGCACGTGGCTGTGTGCACACACGAGGGTGCCGGTGGCTGTGTGTGTGCACTTGTGAGCGTTCGTAGTAGGGAGTGGGCCCGTGGGGGTCCTCACGCGTCACCACCTACTAATACCTGCCACTCTAGGATGTGATAAGCTGTTTCTTAATCTCCTGAGTCTATATTAAATATTCACCAATGAGATGATTTCCATTTGTGCCATTAATATCTCTGCATTACCACTGTACTCCTGATTCTTCTAAAGTTTGGAAGATGTAGTTCCTGATATGTAAATCACGGAGTTTCTCTAAATTATTAAAATCTGTATGAGAAACTGTTCAGTAGGATTACTCTGTGCCTTTCTGCCTAATAGTTCAAAGTACTTGAAGAAAATCAGGCATTGGTTCCTTTGGTTGGAGCCTTTCAGAAACGTTTTCCAAAAGCGATACATGCTGGTGTTAAGAAAAAAAAAAAAAAAGACATATATATGCAGTAGAAAATGAGAATCACCAGGAAATTCATTCCCCTGGCATAACCACTTTATTAATGTTCCAGTGTAAATCTCTCTAGACCCCTTAACAAACGTCTTTTTTAAATAAAAATAGCATCAGAGCGCCTGGGGGGCTCAGTCGGTGAAGAGGCCAACTTTGGTTCAGGTCATGATCTCATAGTTCATGGGTTTGAGCCCCACATCAGGCTGTGTGCTGACAGCTCAGAGCCTGGAGCCTGCTTCGGATTCTGTGTCTCCCACTCTCTCTGCCCCTCTCCTGCTTGCACTCTCTCTTCTTCAAAAATAAATAAACATTAAAAAAAATTTTAAGGGGCACCTGGGTGGCTCAGTGGGTTAAGCATCCGACTTCAGCTCAGGTCATGAGCTCACAGTTTGTGGGTTCGAGCCCCGCATCAGGCTCTGTGCTGACAGCTCAGAGCCTGGAGCCTGCTTTGGATTCTGTGTCTCCCTCTCTCTCTATCCTTCCCCTGCTTGCACTCTGTCTCTCTCTCTCTCTCTCAAAAATAAATAAATAAAAATAGCATCATGGTGACCTGCTTTTTTCATTTAATGATACATGCTGCACATATTCCTATGTCAATAAATAGAAAGTTGTATCTTTTTTAAGATTTTATTTTTTAAGCAATCTCTACACCCAGTGTGGGGCTTGAACTCACAACCCCGAGATCAAGAGCCGCACGCTTCACCGACTGAGCCAGCCAGGCCCCCCGAAAGTAGTATATTTTGAACGGCCACCATAGTATTTGATATGTGGATGGGACCAAATCTGACGTAAGCGTTCCAGTTGTTTTGCTGTCATAAATAACACTGCGATGAACATCTGTTTAGATCTCCATCTTTAAACACCCATCCAGTGGCTTCCTTTGAAGAAATTCTAGCAGTAGAAAGTGCTACATCAGAAGTCCTGACATTGAGGCACCTGAGTGGCTCGGACGGTTAAGCATCCCACTTTGGCTCAGGTCATGATCTCACGGTTCATGGGTTCGAGCCCCACATTGGGCTCTGTGCGGACAGCTCGGAGCCCGGAGCCTGCTTCGGATTCTGTGTCTCCCTCTCTCTCTGCTCCTCCCCCATTCATGCTTTGTCTCTGTCTCAAAAATGAATACATGTTAAAAAAAATTTTTTTTAAAGTCCTGACATTGAAAGTTTTGACACACACTGTCATTTTCCCAGTATAATGATCTATTTAACACTATTTCAGTGTCCCCTTCCTCCCTGGGTTTTCCCCCTGTGCTTCTCCTAAGGAGTGTTTACTGTTTTTCCAACCCTAGATGCGTCTGCTAGCAGAGTGGGGCACCTGCCCATGTCGCCCATGTGCCCCAGAGCATGCCATGGCCTGGGGGTGTGCCTCCTCGCTGCTCTCGCGCCCCGCACAGCCAGACCTCGGCCGGCGAGCGCACGGTGCCAAGCCCGCAGCTCTCCACGGAGGAAGATGGCCCAGCCTGGGAGCACGCCCTGAGCGGCTGCCTCTAGTGAGTGTCCACGGCCCTGCCCGCAGGGCCACCTGCCTGGTGTCGGGACGGCGAGCCCGGAGGGGGCCCCGAGAGGGCTTTACCACGGAGTGGGAAAAGGAAGAGAGCAAAAGGGAAAGACAGCGAAGCCCCGAGGGGGGCCTGTTCGCAGGTGCGTCACCGTCAGAGGGCCCGCCTTCTGAGGTAGCCCACGAGGGGGGTCCGGGAGCAGGGGTGGACAGGAGGGCCTGGGAGCACGTGGTCCTCTGTGGCCCTCTCCTGTTCTTGTGACCCAGATGCCAGATACCACAGGAGGTTTTCTCTTGGCCTTGGGTCAGAATAGCAAAATGCTTGGGGGAACCCCTCTTTGGGGGGGGGGGTGCCCCTCCCCGATGCTGGGGGTGGAGGAGGAGCCCGCTCACAGCAGGGGCCCTGGGAGGAGCCGCCTGGAGGCTGTCCCCAGACCGGGAACAAGACTGTCCGGTCTGTTCTGTGTGAGGAACCAAAAGAGAAGGAGGAAATCTGTTTCGGCACAGCGGATCAGTCCCTCCCTCCCTTAGCTGGATTACCAGCCCTGAAGTTCACTGAAACGCTAGAGTAGGGTTGTTGGCAGACTTTGGCCCGCGGGCGAAGTCTGCCGGCTGCCTGTTCTTGTGCATAAAGTTTTATCGGGACGCAGCCGCGCCCGGCGTTTACTCACGGTCCACAGCTGCCCTTGTGCTATAGCAGCAGACTTGAGTCTCTGAGACAGAGCCCGCGTGGCCCGCAAAATCTAAAACATTTGCCATCCGGCTCTCTACTGACAAAGTTTGCCGAGCCTGCCCTAGAGATCGGTAGCGAGGGGGACAACAGAACATTCAGGAAGCCCCGGTCACAGCACCCCACCGCAGCAGACCCCCGACCCAGGCCTCACAGAGGGAGCGTGCTGGACTCAGCAGTGGGAGCATTTCAGATGCATTCAGTAGACGTAACTGGCCAAAGAAAGAGCCATTTAAATACATTTATTTAGCGAGAGCCCAGCTGCGTGGCCTCAGCTCATGGGGGAGTGTGAGTTCTTTGTTCCCGAAACCTTCCAGTTTCAATTCTTGCCTCTCATGATGTTGTGATTTTCGTCTGATTCTTCTCTCCCCACCCTACCCCCACTTGTTTCTGTCAGAACAAAGAATGCCTTTTGCATTCTAGAAAACAGATGCAAATCTGTGGTTTGTAGGGCTAAGTCCTCTCAACCTGGGAGCTACCAGGAGCCCTCATGGACAGTTTTGGATGGAGGGTGCAACTTGAAGCTAGAAGAAAGCTGGGGACTCTCGCAAAGGGGTGAGAAGCATCGAGGAATGAGCCAGCCTTCCCGAAGAGTTTGTCCTCGACAGACTTTCCCAGTCACAGGGCAGTTTCACAACAGTCTCCCAGATCACGGGAGGCAGAAAGCCACCCTGTGGCCACACACCCCTTCGTGGCGCACAGGGGCCGTGTTGCGTAGCCCCCGGCAAGGCTAGAAGTGCTTGCTGGGGCAGAATGATGCCCGGCGCTGGGTCACAACCTGCAGGGATTTCACAAGCCCAGCGCGGGTGGGGCCATCGGGGAGAGGCAGCGGGGCCAGACTTTGAAGGCCACCTTTGGCCATGGTAGTGAACTTCGGGGTTATCCGGGGATATTATGGGGTTTAAGCAGTGGAGGCAGGGTCACCTTTGTGGGTTACAAGGATCTCTCTGGAAGCTGTGGGGTGGCAGCGAATCGGGGCCAGGATAGAGACGCTGAAGGGGATTCATCTGTGACTCAGGGCCAGTGGGAGGACAGTGAGCCTGCCCCGCTCCCCAGGGTCCAGCCTGGTTATGGGGCCACGGAGCACAGTGAGTAACATCCGTGCTGGGTGAGGAGTTGATCAGGGCGTTTTCACATGACCCAAGGGCTGCCTTCCGGGACGTTCTGTCGCGGCTCAAGAACGGCATGGTGAGGGCCAGTGGAAAGACCAAAGGCCTTGGGTGTCTTCAGGCAGGACTGATTTTGGAGGTGCCCTCAGGAGCCCCAGGCTCATTGCCCGCCCTGCAGCACCCAGCATGCCTGGGTCCTGTTTGCCCCGTGTCCAGATCAAGTGTTCAGTCATGGGACCAACCTCAGGCCTGCAGGGGCTCCCCTGCAAATCCCAACTGCCCGGTGGTAGCCTGCCAGTCTCTGGGCTGATCCTAGGTCTCTTGGCTTCTGGCCTTGCTGCTCCCACTCACCTCCCCTACCCCTGCCCCTTCCCCACCACGTGGATCCCATCCATCTTTCAGAACATGGCCCACGTGTCCCTTTCCCAGAAGCCTTCCCTGGCCACGGCCCTCCCCCCAGCAGAACTCCGGGCCTCCACACAGAGGACCAGCCTCCAACTTACATGTCAAGGCCTTCCTATGTGCCATCACCTGCCTGCTTCCCAGCACTGAATCACACCTCTGCTTTTTACTTGCAGTAACTTGCAGTGACCTCTTTCCTGTGTCTCCTACTGTATGGAGGGCTCCCTGAAGGAAAGAGTTGTCTGGCTTTCATCTTTTTGTTCTAAGTGCACTGCTCGGCACATGAGCAGGCACTCAGAAGATTGGATGAATGGATGAGTGGATGGATGATGGAGAGATGGAGGATGGATGGATGGATGGATGGATGGATGGATGGATGGAGTGGCTGGTGAATGGGTTGATGGATGGATGGATGGATGGATGGATGGATGGAGTGGCTGGTGAATGGGTTGATGGATGGATGGATGGATGGATGGATGGAGTGGCTGGTGAATGGGTTGATGGATGGATGGATGGATGGATGGATGGATGGATGGAGTGGCTGGTGAATGGGTTGATGGATGGATGGATGGATGGATGGAGTGGCTGGTGAATGGGTTGATGGATGGATGGATGGATGGAGTGGCTGGTGAATGGGTTGATGGATGGATGGATGGATGTGGTAGTAGGTGGACAGACAGGTGGATGGATGTTGGCTGGATAGACTGATGGATGGGTGGGTGGATAATAGATGGATGAACGAATGATACATGATGGTTAGATAGATGAATGGGTGATGGCTGGCTGGCTAGCTAAATGATATCTCCCATGTGAAGGGTGTGGTCAGCCATCGTGGGGTGCACAGAAGTGTGTTGGGCTTGATACGTGATCTTGGCCAATCTTGGTGATTGACAGGCCTTGGGCCTGTGAGCATGGTCAGGTCTTGACCCTCTGTCTACTCCTCTTTCACACCAGGAACTCTGGGTGGGAGAATGGGCACTTGGGAGGTTGAGACACAGAGTGAAGTTGGGTCAAGGAGTGCTTTGAGCCTGTCAAATACAGGCACCGGGCAGATCACTAGACCACCATGGTTGAGACGCATCTCAGGCTCCCTGGGTGCCAGGCCCCGGTGGGAAGACTAGGCTCAGTTTGCGGACCTTCCAGAACCCTCCATGGCAGGCACAGACCCATGCCCCATGTCCCAGGTGAGGCTGTGCGTTACTGACCAGACGCCTTCTTTCTTGACCACAGATCCTTCAGCCCGGCAGCAGGGAATTGTTAGCAGCCTGAGGAGTGGCCAGCTGGGAACCTCAGGGACCGCCCAGCCTTGCTCCTGGCTCACCCACAAGATGTGGACAGCCCTTGTGCTCGTTTGGATTTCCTCCTTGTCCTTATCTGAAAGCAAAGCTCCATCCCAGGATCTACGTAAGTGAGAAAGCCGTGTGATTGCTAGTCAGGCCTGCAGTGGTCCCAAAGCACCCTGAGCCCAAGGGACGTGTGCAGGCCTAGGCCAGCGAGACAGGAGCCCCAGGGCCACCCAGGTGCTAGGCCGGGGAGGGCCGTCAGGCCAAGCTTCTCTGGGGCCAGCTTGAGTAGAAAGCCCCCAGGGGACTGACCTCTGAGCCCTGAGAGGGTCGTTTGCTTGGCCCTGGAAAATTTCTCCTGTAAACCTGATCCTGTCACTGAGGAATTCGTCTGTTCATACATCAAATATTTCATTACACTCCTGCTCCGTGCGAGGCACCGTTCATCTCCAGGAATTCCTGCCGCAAATCCTTTCATAAAGCCAAGAATTCTTTCATGGTGTGACCATCCGGGCCGTGGTTTGTCTGCTTTGTAAACCTGGGTGTGTGTTTGATGCGTTTTGTTAATGGTCAATCACGCCTCTGAGGTGAGACTTTCACTCTGTCTGATGTTTCGGAATTGGATCAGAGAGGGAAGCTTCTTAGCCCTTCCATGGGCTCAAGGTTCAGAGGGAAGGGAGTTTTCACGTCAGAGTGGCGAGCGCCTCTCCGGTGGGCGGCAGGCTCGATGTGTGCGGGAGGAGATGGGAGGGGAACGTGCTCCCACGTCCCCTCCTTTATTTCGCTGCACTGTGGGGTCAGCCCTCACCGGCCAGGCCAGTGGGCCAGAAATTAAGACGTTCCCTGATGGGGCGCCTGGGGGGGCTCAGTTGGTTGAGCGTCCGGCTTCAGCTCAGGTCATGATCTCGCAGTTCGTGAGTTCGAGCCCCGCATGGGGCTCTGTGCTGACGGCTCGGAGCCTGGAGCCTGCTTCGGATTCTGTGTCTCCCTCTCTCTCTGCCCCTCCCCTGCTCATGCTCTGTCTCAAAAATAAATAAAAACATTTAAAAAAAAAAAAAAAAAAAGACGCTCCCTGAATAATCCACCTGCCCAGGATGGAAAGTGACTGTATCTTTTTCTCCCTTTTCTGACTTTAAGGGCACCTAGTCTTTAGCCAGACAGCTAATTCATCCAAGAATGCCTCGGTGACGGCGGCTGTAAGAGTCCTTAATGACACGTCTGGAACGATGACCGTGCTGACGCCTCCTGTCACACTGACCACAGGGACTCTGGGGGCCGACCCCAGCTCTCCTGCAGTCACAGCAGGGAGCACATTCAGGACAGACACAGCTGGCCCGGCAGCCTCCGGGGGACCCTCACCAGCTTCGGCGGCGTCGACACGGCGGACCCCGTCCTCCGCGACCGCTCCCGGCGCAGCCCCCGCGCCGGCCCCGAGTGTCAGCCCGCTGCCAAGAACGACGGCGCCCGCGACGTCGGCCACCGTTGCTCGGACCACAGCTGGCACCACAGCAAATGCCAGCGCCCCGACAGGCACGCGCGGCCCTCCCGTAGCCAGCCCCGCGCCCCCCGCGAGTCCCCACGCGCTTGACGCGTCCACACGAGGCCCCGCCGTCCGGGCGTCGACGGCCCGGCCCGGGGCTGGCACGACAAGTGGGCCCACGCCCACCCTCGCCGACACAACCCCAGAGCCCACCCGCCCATCCACGGCTCCCGTGGCTCCCGTGTCCACCACAGCAGTGACCGCCACCGAGGCCCAGGCCCGGGAGCCGGCTGCCAGCACGCCGCCGGCACCGGCCCCTGACTCCGCCCCCACCCCCAAGGTGGAGGCCACGGCCCCCACGACGCGGCCAGGCCCCGCGCCGTCTACCCGGGGAGCTGCGGGCCCAGACACGCCCCGGACGCCACAGCAGGTGCGGCCCGAAACCCCGCCTGGTACCGCGTCCACCGCCCCGACACCGGGGAGCTCGGGGGGCTCCCAGGTGCCAGCCTCGGCCCCGTGCCCGCTTAGCACGCAGGGCCCGTACCTGGTGGTCACCACCCGGCCCCTTCCCCAGGCCCTGGTGAACAAAAGTTTCCTGCTGGCGGTGCTCTTGCTCGGGGTGACCCTCTTCCTCGTGGTCTTGGTTCTGCTGGGCCTGCAAGCCTACGAGAGCTACAGGAAGAAGGAGTACACGCAGGTAGACTATCTGATCAACGGGATGTACGCGGACTCCGAGATGTGAGGGGCCCGGGAGGCGGCGCCCGCCCCTCCTCCCGTCTTGCCTCCGAGACCAAATCAAGTGCTTCCAGATTCTTTTGGTGCAATTAGGACGAGTGCCGGACGCTTACGCATATCTACTTGCTGTCGGACTGACTCCACGAGCCCTCGAGAGTTGCTTTGTTCATATTTATTTTTGTAAACAATCATGTCAACGGAGCGGGCAGTGGCCCCGCCGCGGGCAGGCCTGGCAGGGCCCCGGTGGGGATCCTGACCAGAATTAAAGCAACGACTGCTTTCCATTCAGACCTGTGTCTCCCCGTTTGTGGACGTCGTGTCCCGTCCACCGCTGCGCCCGGCCGGGCCGGGGGCGGGGGGGTGGGGGGCCTTGCTGGGATGCACCTGACCGGACTCGTGTTCGTCAACGTCGACTGCACCATCGGCCCCGGGGGTCTGCTGTGTCTGTGCTGCTTCCTGGGGCTTCGCTCTGATGCCCGACCCTGCCCCGCGCTCGGTGGGGGGAGCCCCGGCCCATCTCTGGCACCCGGTGGAGACAGAGCCTTTCTCACAGACGCCCCTTTTCTGAACCGTGCCGTGGCGCAAGCTTAGAGCCTCACGTCAAACACACATGAGCTCCACAGTGTGGCCGGGTCGGCCTGCACCTGCTCGACCCCCAGGCCTCAGCGCTCCCAGGGCCCTCTCCCCTGAGCAGGAGGACGTCCCTGGGCTCCCCTATCCCGCACAGCCCTCAGAGCCAACACTACGCCCGTCGGGCCAGCCGCTGCCCTCGTGCCTAACGCGCTAACCCATTTATCCCCCACCTCAACCCCAAGAGAAGCAGCGCGATCCCCATTTTAAAGGTGGGGCCGCTGAGGCACGGAGGAGGGGGAGACATACTCGCACACTGAGGGCCAGATTCAGGGTGTGACCCAGCGACTCACCTGCCCAGGTTGAGGGTGGCCTCGGGCCTTTCTCGGCCTACCTGCCCAAGACAGTGAGAGCAGTAAAGCTGTGTTCCCAGACCAAGCGTGCAGCTCCTGTGTGACTTGGAGCAAGTGTGGAATATTCTGGAACTCAGCTCCTCCATCTGTGAAATGGGGAGACATAGAATAATCTGTTGTGGGCCCAGGGCTGTGGGGCCTGGCTCTAGTGGGGGAGGGGAGTCAATGCTTGCTTCTAAGTGCTCTGAACCCTAAAGAAGAGACCATTTAAAAAAAATTTTTTTTAATGCTTATTTATTTTTGAGAGAGAGAAAGAGAAAGACAAAGTGTGGGTGGGGGAGGGGCAGAAAGAGAGGGAGACACAGAATCCCAAGCAGGTTCCAGGCTCCGAGCTGTCAGCACAGACCCTGACGCGGGGCTCAAACTCACGAACCACGAGATCGTGACCTGAGCTGAAGTCGGACGCTCAACCAGCTGAGCCACCCAGGCGCCCCTAAGATTTTATTTTTAAGTGATCTCCACACCCAACGTGGGGCTTGAACATACAACCCCGAGATCGGGAGTCACGTGCTCCACCGACTTGCCCACGTATCCTTACGAACGGGCCCCTGCGGCCGCTGCCTTGCCTGGGTCCCCCCACCAACTGCCCGCCCCGCTCCAGCCGTCGTCCATCCTGCAGCCAGGGGTCCCTCAACACACAAACGTGACCACACCTTTCCCTGCCAATGTGCCTCCCCAAGATAAAGGCCCAGCTGCTCTGCCTGGCACTCCAGACCAAGGCAAACCCTTCTGGGGGGTCCTGGCCAAGCAGAGCATGAGGGAAAGAGCCGTCTCAAGACAGCTCACGGGAGGCGGAGACCGTCCAAATCTGGGGGGGGGGGGCACGGGTTTGGGTCCCACGCTAGCCCCCCGCCTTGGAGGCCACCAGACTGCAGTGAGCCAGGCAGCCATTCCTGGCCTGCTCGAAAGACCCATAGATATCTGATAAGTACCTCAATCAGGTATTTATTGAGCACCCACTGTTTGCCAACCAACTGGAGATTCAGGGATGAATTCACCTGCCCTGCCCACGGGAGCTCAGAGTGTGATGTGTGAGAGTGAGGAATGCAAGGAGGCAAGAGGTGGACACACAGAGGAGGCCCCCGCCCCCCCCCCCCCGGAAGGGCAGAGAAGGCTGCCTGGCAGAGGGGACTCAGAGACTCTCTTCCTGGCTCTTTGCTCTGGTGGCAGGGGCTGTGGCTGGTTCGGTGCCTGGAGCAGCACCGACACGAAGGAGCAGGGTCCCTGTTTGAGAGTCCGAATGAAGGCCGGGGTGCAGTGAAAATCAGATTCGGGGTTTGGCCCCCATGGGGTCTCTCCTCCCTCCAGTGAGGAGACCAAGGTGTGGGAGGGCCAAGTGGCTTGCCCAAGACCACCCTCCAAGCAAGTGGCAGGACGGGATTCGCTGGGGGAGCACAGGCAGCTGGGGCGCCCAAGGCAGGCAGCTGGCCCGTTTCCTCTGGAGGCACCCCTGCGTGCCCAAGCCAGCGAGGTCCAAGGGCTCCCCCTGGCGGCCACCCCTCCCTCCCTCACCCTGGGTGCTGGTCCTGGCCGCGCGCAGCCCCCCCCCCCCCCCCCCCCAGCTTCCCCAGGGCCGGGGATCCCGCCAGCCTAGCTCTCCCTGCACCGGAAGCCTTCCTGGTGACCCCGCACGGACGAACTCTCGCCCCCGCATGCTCCCAGACCGGGGTGTCGTACTGTGGGACACTGTTCTCGGTGCAATTCTGTCATTTGTGCGTGTAACGGTCTCCCCCCACCCCCAGAAGGAAGCCAGGAGTTCAGGGAGAGTGCAGCAACCTCGCGCACAGACCCTTGTGCCTCCAGCCCAGAAGCAGCCAGCGGGGCCGCTGAGCAAGCCATCCGTGTCCCCGCTCAGCCACAATTTTTATATCTACAAAACCTCTCTCGGCTTCAAAATCGGACCGGTGTCCGTTAGGCACAGGGACGGATAACAGCTAATATTTTTTGAGCACTTACTGCATACCAAGACAGTTGAGTGGTAGCTATCATCTCATTTAATTAACTCAGACTACGGTCTTCGTGCTCCTGACCCCTCCCCCCCCCCCCCCCCCCCCCCCCCACACACAACTCATGCTCCAAAGCAGCCAGAGCGATGGTTTAAAAATACAACCCAGGAGCGCCTGGGTGGCTCAGTCGGTTAAGCATCAGACTGTTGACTTCAGCTCAGGTCATGATCTCACAGTGTGTGAGTTTGAGCCCCACGTGGGGCTCTGCGCTGACAGTGCGGGGTCTGGAAGGGATTCTCTCTCTCTCTCTCTCTCTGCCCCTCTCCTGCTTGCTATCTCTCTCAAATAAATAAATAAATAAACTTAAAGAAAAACCTTTAAAAAATTAAGAATAAGAAATAAAAAATATAACCCAGATCCCTTCCCCCCCCCCTCGCCCCCCGCCCCCACCTGGATCCCTTAATGGCTTTTCACTTCAATAGGGAAACAATCCAAATGCAGACTAAGGACAGGCACGGCCAGAGGGAAGTGTTCATGAAAAATCTGGGAAATGGGAGATCCAGGCAGAGGGAGGAGGGACCACGACAGAGAGAAGCTGGCGAATGTGGACGACAGAAGGGGAGAGTGGGAGACACAGTGGGGACAGGCCCGGAGGACATGGCCAGTGTGAAGCAGGGAAGGAGGCGAAGGCCCAGGAGTTCGCTCCGCAGAAGAATGTCATCGATTTCGGCTTTAAAAATTATTTTGGGGGCGCCTGGGTGGCGCAGTCGGTTGAGCGTCCGACTTCAGCCAGGTCACGATCTCGCGGTCCGTGAGTTCGAGCCCCGCGTCAGGCTCTGGGCTGATGGCTCGGAGCCTGGAGCCTGTTTCCGATTCTGTGTCTCCCTCTCTCTCTGCCCCTCCCCCGTTCATGCTCTGTCTCTCTCTGTCCCAAAAATAAATAAAAAATGTTGAAATTAAAAAAAAAAAATTTAAAAAAATAAAAATAAAAATAAAAAAATTATTTTGTTGCACTGAAGTCCTTACAAAGTGGCCTGCTGTCTGGGATTCACTTTTTTTTTTTTTTTTTTAAGTAGGCTCCATGCCTAAGGAACGTGGGGTTCGAACTCACGACCCGAGATGGCCGGCCAGCTGCCCTGGGATTCACTTGAAAACACTTCGGCGCGAGGGGAAGGTGCCGGGGGCAAAGGTACCACCAGACGGCATGTTGTTGCCGTGGAATATGGTTGGTGGGCGCAGCGGGGTCCGCTACGTGGTCCCTCTCTGGACACGTCTGGAAATTTCCATGGTGACAAGTTGAGAGAAGAGAAAGGAAGAGAGAAGCAGAGATGCGGTTTAAACCTCTTAAGTAAATGGTGGCTCTGGTTGCCACACGGAGGGCAGCCTGGGGGCAGCGCCCGAGGGCCCGGTCCTCCCAGGCAGTGATGACTCAGTTTGGGCCAGGGTGTGTCCCCCCCCCCCCCCAGGGGGAGACGCAGAAGAAGGTGCAGACACGTTTTGGAAGATGAGTCAACGGGACCTCCACCGTTTCAAGTTCAGCATAGTTAACGTACAGCGTTGAATCAGTTTCAAGTGCACGATCTAGTGATTCAACGACTCCGTACGTTACTCAGGACTCATCATGAGCGTCCTCTTAATCCCCAAGAAGGGTTTTTTTTAATCTTTATTTTCGAGAGAGGCAGAGAGCAGGGGCAGAGAGAGAGAGAGAGAGGGGGAGAGAGAATTTCAAGCAGGCTGTCAGTACAGAGCCCCATGCGGGGCTCAGACTCTCAAACCGTGAGACGATGGCCTGAGCTGAAACCGAGTTGGACGCTCAACGGACTGAGCCACCCAGGCGCCCCAAGAGGGATTGTTTCTTAAACAGAGATCCTAGAGCGCCCAACAGTGCTCACTGCCTCCCCACACGGTCGGACCCACTATTGTCCCCCATTTCCAGATGGGAAAAGTGAGGGCAGGAGGTGAGGCCCAAGGCCGCACAGGTAAGGGCGGAGCCAGGCTCTGGGTCCAATCCGTCTGGCTCCATGTCCCCACGTGCCCACGTCCCACACTCCCACCGCCGAATCGACTCAAACACCAGCTTTGCTTCACTGGGGCCACCTGCTGACCAGAGTGGCGTTCTCAGTGAATAAGCACACTGTGTCCCATGAGCAGGGCACGCGGCAGGGGCTCGGTTTCACCCTGCTGACTGCGGAGTTACCCAGTGGGACGGGGCACTGTGCGAGGGAAGCAGGTACAAAGGCATCCAGGTGAGCAGAGAGAGGAGCACAAGGGGACTCCCAGCGGGAGGTCCTGGACCCCGTAACTGGAAAGGCATGGAAACGGGAGGCCCCACCCCCTCGCCTGGCCTTTCTCCTGAATCTTTGGGAGCCCCTCCCGCCCCAGCGAAGCAGCATCTTGAGACCCCCAGAGAACTCCCAGGAGCCCTGAGCGGCTCTTGGTCTCAGGCAACCTTGGATCGGAAGGAACAGAAGCCTCGGGAGCAGAGCTGTCCACCCCTCTCCGTTTCTTCTTCTTCTCTCTGCACCTCTGCATTCTCCTCCCGGCAGAGCCCCTGCCTCTGTAAGACTTAGGGTCTGTTTTCTCCAAGGGGCTCTGGCTTGTAACCTCGGCACCAGCAGTGGCCCATCTAAGCTGCGATGTCCCACTCCCAGGGCCTCCTATTGTCCAATCCACTGTGGCCAGGGAGCTGTGCCTGGTGGGCTGTGGGTGCGCCCAGATGTTAAGAAAAGAGGATGGGGACGCCTGGGTGGCTCAGTCGGTGAAGCGTCCGACTTCGGCTCAGGTCACGATCTCACCGCTCGTGGGTTCGAGCCCCGCGTGGGGCTCTGTGCTGACAGCTTGGAGCCTGGAGCCTCCTTCGGACTCTGTGTCTCCCTCTCTCTCTGCCCCTTCCCCTGCTCTCGCTCTGTCTCTCTTCTCAAAAATAAATAAACATTAAAACAATTTTTTAATTAAAAAAAAAACAAACACCGATGTTCTCACGCACCTCAGTTTCTGCCCTACGGAAGCCCAGAGGAGGCACGTGTTAGAACATCAATGACCATATTATTTGTCAAGGCGAAAATTGCACATGCTCTAAACAGTCTTCAATAGTACCCCGAAATATGCACAGCAGTTTAAAAGAATGAGCTAGAACTATCTGTAACCGAATCAACAGTTTCTCAAGACGTATTTTTGAGCAAAAAAGGGAAAGTTACTGATGGGACGGTACCGTCGTGCTTGCGTTAAGGAGTTACCTATTTCTCCGTAACGGTATCACCACGGATTCAAACAACACACATTTATTATCACAGTTTTTGGGAGTCGGAATCGGGGCACGGCTTAGCTGGGTCTTCTCTTCAGGGTCTCCCAGAGCTCTAACCAGGGAGTTGGCTGGAGCTGCGCCCTCATCCGAAGCTCACCCGGGGAAGGGGTTGCTTCCAAGCTCGCATGGTGTCGGCAAGAATCAGTTCCTTGCAGGTGTCCGGACTGAGGGCCTGCGTTCCTTGCTGGCCGGGGCGCTGGAGGCCTCCCTCCCCACCTGGCCGTGAGGCTTACTCCGTAGGCAGCCGGCTTCAGGATAGCCCACTTCTTCAAAGCCAGCAAGAGAGTCTCCAAGCAAGATAGATATAAACTCTTGTATTTTGGGGGCACCTGGGTGGCTCAGTCAGTTAATCGTCCTACCGGCTCAGGTCATGATCTCGTGGTTCATGGGTTTGAGCCCCGTGTCGGGCTCTGTGCCGACAGCTCGGAGCCCGGAGCCCGCTTCGGATTCTGTGTCTCCCTCTCTCTCTGCCCCTCCCCTGCTCGCATTCTGTGTCTCTTTCTTTCTCAAAAATAAATAAACATTAAAAAATTAAAAAGAATTTTTTGTAATCTTGTATTTGACATAACATGACACTCACCATCTTAACCTTAACCATCTACGAGCGTACGAGTTCAGTGGCACCAAGCACATTCACGCTGTTGTGTGACTGTCACCACTATCTGCCTCTAGAACTTTTTCATCATCCCAAACAGAAACTCTGTACTCATTAAGCAATGACTCTCCATTCCCCTCCCCCGGCCCCTGGCGACCTCGACCCAACTTTCCATCTCTATGAATTTGCCTGTTCTAGACACGGTGGAATCTAAGTAGAACCACACAGTACGTGTCCTTGCATTTCTAATTTCAGTCATCTGTTGTTTTTGTTGCCTTAATCTGGCTGAGTGCCTGTCAATTCTGTAGATCTTTCAAAGAGCCTATTCCTGGTTTCATGGATTTCCTCGATTGTCCTCCGATCCTCCATTGTGTTCACCTCTGTTCTAACCCTTACGACTTCCCTTTCTTCTGCTGGCTTCGGGCTTGCTTTGCTCTCCTTTTTCTAGTTCTTTAAGGCCTATGGCTAGTTTACTGATTGGAGATCCTTCTTCCTTTTGGATACAGGCATTTACTGCTGTGGATGTCCCTCCTGGGACATCACCCGGGACGTCACCTCCTGGTGCCCATCTCTGATTTCCCTTGTGATTGCTTCTTTGTCCGATTGATTGTTTAAGAGTGCATTGTTCGGGGGGCGCGCCTGGGTGGCTCGGTTGGTTAAGCGTCCGACTCTTGATTTCGGTTCAGGTCACGATCTCACGGTTTCCTGGGTTCAAGCCCCACATCAGGCTCTAAGCTGACAGCTTGGAGCCTGCTTGGGATTCTCTCTCTCCCTCTTTCTCTGCCCCTCCCCCTTCAAAATAAATAAATAAACTTAAAAAAAACTTTTTAAAAAGGGAATGTGTTGTTTGAGTTCCACATATACGTGATTCTTCCAATTTTTCTTGTTATTGATTTTCACTCTCGTTCCCTTGTGATCAGAAAACATACTGTCTACCATTTCCATCTTTTATGATTTATTAAGACTTGTTTTGTGGCCTCACGCGTGATCTGTCCTGAAGAATGTTCCACGTGTACTTGAGAAGAACACACATTCAGCTGTTTTCAGGTAGCGTGTCTGTATTATCTCTGCTAGGTCCAGTCCGTTTTATAATGTTGTTCAAGTCTCCTTCTTATGGGCTCACCTTTCATTGTTGTATCCTTCATTGAATGTGAGGTATTAAAATCTCCCACTGTTTGGTAGAACTGTCTATTTTTCCTTTCAGTTCTGTCCATTCTTGCTTCACATATATTTTAGGGCTCCTTTGTTAGGTAGGTATATGTTTATAACCGTTATCTCTTCTTGCTGGATTGAATCTTTTATCAATATGTAATGTCCTCATTAGCTCTTATAACCTTTTTGGGTTATAGTCTATTTTGTCTGAAAATAATACAGTCCGCTCTCTTTGGATTACTATTTGTGTGGAATATCTTTTTCCATCCTTTTACTATAATTTCTCTGTGTCTTTGTATCTGAAGTGAGTCTCTTATAAACAGCATATAGATAGATCATGTTTTTATACCCAATCTTCCCATCTCTGCCTTTTAGTTGGAGAATTAAAGTCATTTACAGTTAAAGGAATTACTGATAAGGAAGGATTTACTGTGCCATTTAGCTATTTGTTTTCTGTTTTTCTGCTCTTCAATTTTTCCATTACTGCCTCTTTTTGTATTTAGTTGATTTTTTGTAGAAAGCTATTTTGATTCCCTTCCTCTTTCCTTTTCTATATATTTTTTAGCTATTTTCTCAGTGGTTACTTTGGGGATTACAATTAACCTCTTAGCCTCATAACAACCTAGTTTGAATAATACCAACTTTGTTTCAACAGTATATCAACATTCTGCCCCTGTAAATCCCTGTCCCTTCTTTAGGTTGTTTTCTGCCACAGATTACATCTTCATATATTGCCCATTAAAATAGATTTACAATTATTGTGTTATGCACTCCTCTTTTAAATCATATATGAAAGAAAAAAAGGCTGAATTACAAATTGGAAGTACACTAATACCGGCCTCTGTATTTATCTGTGTTACACTTACTGATGTTCTTTACGGCTTCAAGTTACAGCCTGGCGTTCTTTCAATTAAGACTGAAGGCCTCCCTTTTACATTTCGTGTAGGGAAGTTCTACTGGTAATAAACTCTGTCAGCTTTTATTTATCTGGAAATACCTGAATTTCTCCTGCATTCTTGAAGGAGAGTTTTGCTGGGTATAGAATTCGTGACTGAGTTTTTTTCTTTCAAGTCTTCACATATGTCATCTCACTGCCTTCCAGACTCCATAGTTTCTGAGGAGAAACCAGGTAGCTATCTTTTTGAGGATTCCTTGTATGTGACAAGTTGCTGTGCCCTTGCTGCCTTCTAAATTCTCTCTCTGTCTTTAGATTTTGACAATTTCACTATAATGTGTCTCAGTGTGGGGGCACCTGGGTGGCTCAGTCAGTTGAGTATCCGACTTTGGCTCAGGTCATGATCTCACAGTTTGTGGGTTCAAGCCCCGCGTCGGGCTCTGTGCTGACGGCTCAGAGCCTGGAGCCTGGTTCGGATTCTGTGTCTCCCTCTCTCCCTGCCCCTCCCCTGCTTGTGCTCTGTCTCTCTCTGTCTCTCAAAACTAGATAAACGTTAAAAAAAAATAATGTGTCTCAGTGTGGATCTATTTGAATTTATCCTGCTTGTGATTTGTTGAGCTTCTTAGATATGGATATCCGTGTCTTCTTCAGATTGATGACATTTTCAGCCATTATATCTTCAAATACTTTTCTGCTCCTTCCTCTCTCTCTTCTCCTCAGACTCCTATAATGCATATGTTTGTGTGCTTGGTAGTGTCTTACAGGTCCTGTAAGTTCTGCTCATTTCTTTTTCTTAAAAAAAATTTTTTTTTATGTTTATTTATTTTTGAGGGAGAAAGAGAGAGAGAGAGGCAAATGGGGGAGGGACACAGAGAGAGAGGGAGACCCAGAATCTGAAGCAGGCTCCAGGCTCTGAGCTGTGAGCACAGAGCCTGACGTAGGGCTCGAACTCATGAACCGTGAGATCATGACCTGAGCCGAAGTCAGACGCTCAACCAACTGAGCCACCCAAGTGCCCCGGTTCTGCTCATTTTTATTCATTCTTTTTTCTTTCTGCCTGTCAGACTGTAGAGTTTCAATTGTCTTATCTTTAAGTTCATTGATCCTTTTCCTCTGCCTGCTCACATCTGCTGTTGAGTCCCTCTAGTGAAGTTTTCATTTCAGCTATTATACTTTTCACCTCCAGAATTTCTTTAGTTGTTTTTTATGTCTTCTCTTAAATGATATTTTTATTTTCTTCAAGCATCATTCTCCTTATTTCTTTTCGTTCTTTGTCCATCATTCCCTTTAGCTCATTGAGCATACTTAAGAATTGATTTCATGTCCTTGACTAGCAATGGCCAATGTCCAGGCTTCCTCAGGGATGGAGCCTGCCAAAATTGTTTTCCTGTGAATGGGCCACGTTTTCCTGTTTATTTGTACGTTTTGTAGTTTTAGCTGAGAACTGGATGTTGTGACTATTATAATGAAATAACTCTGTAAATCTGATGCTGTCACTCCTCAGGGAGGGCTAGCATTTGCTTGTTGAGGGCTGGCATTTGTGACTTTTCCAAACTATTCTTGCAAAGTGTGTATTCCTTATTGTGCATGGTCAGGAAAGTTTCTGTTCCATTAAATCTGTGGTCAGCCAGTGACCTGACAAAGATTTTTTAAATGTCTGGCAAAAAAAAAAAAAAAATTTTGCTGTCTCTTTTTGTCTCTTTAAATCTCCCCATAGATCCTGCCAGGGGATCTCAGCTTCTACAGCTAAGAGGTCCGAAACCAAGGCAAACATCTGCACTCACCCCTCAAAACACTGCCATAACAACACAAAAGTACAACCCCAAACATTTGAAGAACAAGGACGCTCCTGTCCACCCTGGCACAAGCCAGCTGTTCCAGCAGCATGGGCCCCCGTCCCCCCCAGCCGTGGCAGGACTGAGGAACAGGGATGATAGACGGTTCGTGCACACTTCTCTCTGACCAAAGAGTAGCAGCTTCTGTCTTCTTTAAGCATCCCTCTGATTGTTATAAGCGTCCAGTTAGGTTTCAGAGTTCCGGAAAGGTTGGTTCCCCTCTTTTCTGCTCTGTCATTGCTTCAGTGGAAGGATCAACTCCTAGGGCTTCCTACTCTGCCATTTTGTGTGACATCGCAATCATACATAATATAATCATTTACCTGTAATCACAGATATCTCGTCATCTTTGCTGCATTGTACCGATTACAAGAAGCAAGTCACAGGTCCTTCCCACACTCAAGGGGAGGGAATTCCAGTAGGTCATGAATATCAAGAGGCTGGGACCACCAAGGCCTTATTCTATCCTCCATACTGCTTAGGTATTATGTTATCTCTTAATAAACAAACATATGTATACGTATATGTATATGTATATGTATATTTATATGAAAGAATGGGGAAAGTTCTGGAAAAAGATGCACTGAATTCTTTAAAAAAAGTATTTTTTTATGTTTATTTTTGAGAGAGAGAGAGAGAGCATGAGCAGGGAGGGGCAGAGAGAGGGGAAGACACAGAATCTGAAGCAGGTTCCAGACTCTGAGCTGTCAGCACTGAGCCCGATGTGGGGCTCAAACTCACAAACTGCGAGATCATGACCTGAGCTGAAGTCGGACGCTCAACCGACTGAGTCCCCCAGGCGTCCCAAGATGCACTGAATTCTTAATAGAAGGCAAAGGACAAGGATTGTTTGTAGAGTGTGGGGAAAAGTAAAGAGGTAAATTTTTCCTTTTTTGGATGAAAATACATTTAAATATTAACCAAAAAATGACTGAAGAATTGTAAACATCAGGGCACCTGGGCAGATCAGTTGGTTAAGTATCTGACTGTTGACTTCACCTCAGGTCATGATCGCATAGTCCGTGAGTTTGAGTCCTGGGTGGGGCTCTGCACTCTGTCTCTCTCTCCCAAAATAAATAAACTTAAAAGAAAAGAATTGTAAACATCTTCAGAGGGGAGATAAATATTGATATTTCAGCTGCGTCTGGAGTTCTTCAGGAAGAAAGACACATCTATTAATTTTGGAATTTCCACTGATTCCCTTAACCCCAAACAATTGCAGCGTCCAGCCTAAGAATACAAACGGAGGCCCTGAAAACATGTGCTAAATACTTAGACATTAGAAATGCCTTCAGTTTTCACCTTCTTTCTCTTCCCATTATGAGCAATTCAGCCCAAAAGCCCTTAGGTAGGGCAGAAAATAGAAGGTTGTTTGTGTAGGTGGAGACAAAGTTTGATGTCCTACAGCAAGGCCAAGGTGCACAGCCAGGACTATGGTAAGGAGAGTGAGGAACTCACCCTGGGGGAAACCTTTCAGAGGGTGTTCAAAAACTCAGAATTAAGATAAATCACATTTTAATGTAGGATTTTAAAAAGTCAAAATACATGCCAAAAAAAATCCGTAATGAGTAAAATATCAAAACATTAAACTAAGGATCAGTATTACTGAAGTTTTCTTTTTTTTTTCTTAAAAAATGTTTTTTTAATGTTTGTTTATTTTTGAGAGAGAGAGAGCGAGAGAGAGAGAGAGACACACACACACACACACACACACACACAAGTAGGGGAGGGACATAGAGAGAGCGGGAAACCCAGAATCTAAAACAAGCTCCAGGCTCCAGGCTCTGAGCCTTCAGCACAGAGCTCGACACGGGGCTCGAACTCAAAAACTGCAAGATCATGACCTGAGCTGAAATCAAGAGGCAGATGTTTAACCCACCAAGCCACCCAGATGACCCCGCCCCGAGTTTTTCTTTTGCCTCAAGTTCCGATGTGACTCAGCACAGCACTAGTACGTCAAGAGGGCAGTCATGTGAGGGTGTGTCCCTGATGTGGGTGAGTCCCTGAGGTGTCCACACAGGTGACAGCTCAGCATGGGGTTTCAGAGCCTAGTGATGAGGGTGTCCGCATAGGAGGTATCTTGATGCAGAGTGTCTGAGCCTTAGCTGGGTGAGGAGGACACCCCCAGAGTCGTGGCCAGGTGCAGGGGTCGGGCCCCAAGAAAGGTGAGGAGAGTGTGCATGAAGGAGGGAAGACCAGTGCGGGTTTCTAGAGCCTGCAAGCAGCGCTGTGCCTCCTGGGATAGGTGGCCAGTCTGTGTATGGTGAGGGGGGCATTGGCGTGGGGGACCATCCATGGCAGAGTCGGTTACATTGAAAGGAATTGATTAAAGGGATTATGGACTTAGACATGTTTCTCACAGTTGGAGAAAGAAGGTACAAATTTCAAAGGGAGAGGGGTGCCTGGGGGGCTCAGTCGGTTAAGCACTCGACTTCGGCTCAGGTCACGATCTCACCACTTACGAGTTCGAGCCCCGCGTCGGGCTCTGTGCTGACAGCTCAGAGCCTGGAGCCTGCTACGGATTCTGTGTCTCCCTTTCTCTCTGCCCCTCCCTTGCTCATGCTCTGTGTCTCTCTCTCTCTCTCTCAAGAATAAATAAAACATTAAGAAAAAATTTTTTAACAAATTTAACAGGGAGAAAATTACAATAAAACCTATGGTGTTGGGTGGGAGTTGGAAACATTGGTGTGATCTAACAATTTTCTTTTTCATTTTCTTATTCTTTTCTTATTCTTTTTATTTCCTTGTTTATTTGTTTATTTTGAGAGTGAGAGAGAACATGAGTGCGAGCAGGGGAGGGTAGAGGGAGAGAGACAGAGAGGGAGAGAGAGAAAGAATCCCAAGCAGGCTCTGTGCTGTCAGCTCAGAGCCCAATGGTGGGCTCGATCCCATGACCCTGGGATCATGACCTGAGCCAAAGTCAGACAGTTAACCAACTGAGCCACCCAGACAAGCACCCTGTCTTTTTAACTTTTTAATAAACAGCCAAACTATTTTCCAAAGTGTTTGTACCATTTTAAGTTCCTGCCATTAACCTGTAAGAGTTCTATCAACATTTGATGCTGTCAGCCTTTTTTTTTTTTTTTTAATATTTTATTTATTTTCGAGAAAGAGAGAGAGACAGAGTACAAGCGGGGGAGGGGCAGAGAGAGAGAAAGAGACGCAGAATCCGAAGCAGGCTCCAGGCTCTGAGCTGTCAGCACAGAGCCTGACGTGGGGCTCAAACTCACAGACCGCGGGATTATGACCTGAGCCGAAGTCGGACGCTCAACCGACTGAGCCCCCCCCGGCGCCCCTTCTCCTATTTTTTCTCTAGATGCTTTATATTTTACATTTAGGTCTATGATCTATTTTGAGTTAATTTTTGTATATGTGGAGAAGCATGGATTGAAATTTGCTCTTGCATGGAGATGTGCAGTCGCTCAAACTCCATTTATTGAAAAGACTATCCTTTCCTCACTGATTTGCTTTTGTACTTTTCTCCAAAATCAGTTGCCCATATATTTATGGACTTCGGAATCTCTATTCTGTTCTATTGCTTTATTTGTCTTTATGTTAACACCACACTGTTTTGTTACTGGGGCTTTATATTAAGTCTTGAAATCAGGCAGGGCGCCTGGGTGGCTCAGTCGGTTAAGCGTTCGACTTCGGCTCAGGTCACGATCTCGTGGTCCGTGAGTTCGAGCCCCGCGTCGGGCTCTCTGCTGACAGCTCAGAGCCTGGAGCCTGTTTCAGATTCTGTGTCTCCCTCTCTCTCTGACCCTCCCCCATTCATGCTCTGTCTCTCTCTGTCTCAAAAATAAATAAACATTAAGAAAAAAATTAAAAAAAAAAAGAAATCAGGCAATGTTAGTCCTTCAACTTTTTCTTTACGAAAGCTATTTTGGCCATCCGGGGTCTTTGAATTGCCATGCAAATTTTAGAATCAGGTTGCCAATTTTTTACAAAATAGTCTACTAAGGGGCGCGAGGCCAGCTCAGTCCGTAGAGCATGTGACTCTTGATCTCCAGGTTGTGAGTTTGAGCCCCATGTTTGGTGTGGAGCCTCCTTTAAAACATAAAGAGGGGCGCTTGGGTGGCTCAGTTGGTTAAGCTTCCTCCTTGGGCTCAGGTCATGATCTTGCCGTTCAGTTTGATCCCTGTGTCAGGCTCTGTGCTGACAGCTCAGAGCCTGGAGCCTGCTTCAGATTCTGTGTCTCCTTCTCTCTCTGCTCCTCCCCTGCTCATGCTCTGTCGCTCCCTCTCTCTGTCAAAAAGAAATAAACATTAAAAAATTAATTAAAAATAAATAAATAAATAAATAAATAAATAAGGGGTACTTGGGTGGCTCAGTCTGTTAAGAATCTGATTCTTGGGCGCCTGGGTGGCTCAGTCGGTTAAACGTCCGACTTCGGCTCAGGTCACGATCTCGCTGTCCGTGAGTTCGAGCCCCGCGTCGGGCTCTGGGCTGATGGCTCGGAGCCTGGAGCCTGTTTCCGATTCTGTGTCTCCCTCTCTCTCTGCCCCTCCCCCGCTCATGCTCTGTCTCTCTCTGTCTCAAAAATAAATAAACGTTAAAAAAAAATTAAAAAAAAAAGAATCCGATTCTTGGTTTCAGCTCAGGTCCTGATCTCACGGTGCGTGAGTTGAAGCCCTGCATCAGGTTCCACACTGCAACACAAAGCCTACTTGGGATTCTGTGTGTGTGTGTGTGTGTGTCTCTCTCTCTCCCCTTCCCCTGCTTGCTCTCTCTCTCCCTCTCTCAAAAAATAAAGAAATAAACTTAAAAAACAGAAGACTTTTTAAAATAAATAAAAAATAAGTAAAATAGTAAATAGATAAAAATATGTTTATAAAAAATAGTCTACTAAGATTTTGACGGAAATTGTGTTGAATTTCTAGATCAGTGGGGGAAAATTGGCATCTGAACAATATTAAAGTCTCCAGCCTACTAACGAGGTACGTGTCTCTACTTATCCAGGCGTTCTTTTGTTTCTCTCAATAATATTTTGTAGTTTTTGATGTGTAAGGCTTACACACCACCTTTTACCTCATTTTTTCCTATTTCATTAAAAAAAAATTTTTTTTAACGTTTATTCATTTTTTTGAGACAGAGAGAGAGAAACAGAGCATGAATGGGGGAAGGTCAGAGAGACAGGGAGACACAGAATCTGAAACAGGCTCCAGGCTCTGAGCACAGAGCCCGACGCGGGGCTCGAACTCATGGACAGCGAGATCATGACCTGAACCGAAGTCGGCCGCTCAACCGACTGAGCCCCCCAGGCACCCCTCCTATTTCATTTTTGATGCTATTGTACATCATGTTATTTGTTACGAGCAGGTAGGAATACAGTCAATGTTTGCATCTTGCTGTCCTGCTATACTCATTTACTAATAGCTTTTTTGTAGATCTCACTGGATTTTCAACACAATCATGTCATTTGTGAGTAAAGCCATTTGACTGCTTCCCTTCCAATCTAATGTCATTGATTTCTTTTTCTTGCCTCATTACGTTGCCCTGAAACTCCAGTACAATGTTGAATAGGGATGATTATGTTAGCTGTAGGATTTTCATAGATGCCCTCCCTTATCGAATTGAGGAGGTTCCCTTTTATTCCTAGTTTGCTTCCTGTTTTTACTGGGAACGGTTGGTGGATTTTGTAAAATGCTTTATGCATCTATTGAGATGATAATATAGTTTTTCTTATTTGGCTTGTTAATATGGCAAGTTACATTAATTTTCTTAAATTTCTTACTGTGAAGCCAATCTCGTATTCCTACAGTAGCACAACTTGGTCATGATATGTTATCCTTTTAACATATCATTGGATTTGATTTCCTGAAAATGTGTTAAGAATGTTTGGATGAAGAGGCACCTGGGTGGCTCAGTCGGTTAAGTGTCTGATTGCAGCTCAGGTCATGATCTCATAGTTTGTGGGTTCAAGCCCCTTGCGGGGCTCTATGCTGACGGCTGGGAGCCTGGAGCCTGCCTCGGATTCTGTGTCTCCTGGTGTCTCTGCCTCTCCCCCACTCATACCCTGTCCATCTCTCTCAAAAATAAATAAAATTTAAAAAATGAATAAACGTTAAATAAAAAAAAAAAAGAATGTTTTCATGAAGAATGTGTTCATGAAGATAGTGGTCTGAAGGGTTTTTATAAGTCTGTTTGTTTTCCCCTGTAAAGTCTTTATTTCAGGTTCAGAATAATTCTGGCCTCAAAGAATGAGTTAAGAAATATTCTCACGGGCTAAACGGGTAAGGGCAATTAAGGAAGATACTTGTTGGGATGAGTACTGGGAGTTATGCACAGGGGATGAATCAGTGGAGTCTACTCCTGAAATCATTATTGCACTATATGCCAACTAACTTGGATGTAAATTTTTTAAAAATGAAAAAAAATTATTTAAAAATAATTTCAAGCTTAAGAAAATCATATTCTGATGGGATATTATGTATCAGGTACTATTTCATTCACAAGCATGGTCAGGTCATATCTTATTAAAGAGTTTAATTTTTGCAAAAAGAAAAAGAAAGAAAGGAAGGAAGGAAGGAAGGAAGGAAGGAAGGAAGGAAGAAAGAATCTCACCTCTTCAATTTTCTGGAAGATTTTGCATAGAAGTGGTGTGTTTTTTTCTTCCCTAAATGTTTGGTCAAATTCACCAGCAAAGCCATCTGGGCCTAGAGCTTATTTGTGGGAAGAATTTTAACTACAAATTAAATTTACCTAATAGATGTATGGCTACATGGGTTATTTATTTCTTCTTCTTTTTAAAAGTTTACTTATTTATTTTGAGACAGAGACAGAGACAGAGAGAGCTAGAGAGAGTTGAGGAAGGGCAGAGAAAGAGAGAGAGAAAGAAAGAGAGAGAGAGAGAATCCCAGGCAGGCTCCATGCGATCAGTGGAGAGTCCCATATGGACCTGAGTCCCATACAGACCTGAGTCGGTCACTTAACCAACTGAGCCACCCAGGCGGCCCAGTTGAGTGAGTTTTACTAACTTGTGTCTTTCAAGGAACTTGTCTGCTTTAGCTAAGTTACTGAATTTGTAGCACGCTGTTCCTAATTCTTACTACGCTTTTAATATATGTAAATCTTAGAGTGAGTCACCTCTTTCATGAATGAAATTATTAATTTGTATCTGCTCTCCTTTATTGTATTTTATTTTATTATTGTTTTTTAGAGAGAGAGAGTGCGAGTAGGGAGAAGAGCAGCAGAAGAGAGAGAACCTTAAGCAGGCTTCACACTCAGTGTGGAGTCCCACACAGGGCTCGATCCCATGGCCCTGGGATCTTGACCTGAGGCAAAAATCAAGAGTCAGACGCTTAACCAACTGAGCCACCCAGGCCCTCTTTCTCGCCTTTATTCTTGATCAATATAGCTAAAGACTTATAAATCTTATTGGTCTCATAAAATCACTTTTGAATTAGTTGATTTTTCTCTATTGTTTCAGTTTTCTATTTCATTCATTTGAATTTCATCTTCGGTATTTCCTTTCTTCTGCTTATTTTGGGTTTAATTTAATCTTCTTTTATTGGTTTCTTCACGTGGAAGCTGAAGTCTTTGAGACCTTTCTTCTTTCCTTTTTTTCTTTTAATTAAAAAAATTTTTAATGTTTATTTATTTTTGAGAGAGACAGAGACAGAATGCGAGTGGGTTAGGGGCAGAGAGAGAGGGAGACACAGAATCCGAAGTAGGCTCCAGGCTCCGAGCTGTCAGCACAGAGCCCGACGCAGGGCTGTGAGACGGAACCCACAAGCTGTGAGATCATGACCTGAGCCGAAGTTGGACGCTCAACCAACTGAGCCCCCCAGGCTCCCCATCTTCTTTTCTAATATTACCTATTTAGTGTTTTATATTCCCTCCCAGATACTACTTTAGGTACACATTTTGATGTGTTGTGTTTCATTTTCATTCAGTTCAAAACACTTTCTAATTTCCCTTCTGAGTTTTTGATCTATTATAAGTGTGTTGTTTAGCGAATTTGGAGAATTTCCAAAGCTATTTCTGTCATTCATTTCTAATTCAATTCCATTGTAGTCAGAGAATGTACTTTGTATAAAGGGAATCTTTTTAAATTTATTGAGACTTGTTTTATGGCTCAGGATATGGTCTAACACGTGGGCATGAAAAGAATGTATTCTGCTGTCGTTAGATGATGTGTTCTATAAATGCCAATAAGTCAAGCCATGTGATAATGTTTAACTCCTTCTATATCTTTACCGATTTTCCATCTACACGTTCTATCAACTATTGAGACCGAGGTATTAAATCTCCAGCTGAAATTGTGGATTTGTGCTTTCTTTCTTATATTTATTTCACTTCTCCCTTCATGTATTTTGAAGGTCTGTTATTAGACACATAAACATTTAGGAATGTTATGCCCCCTCGATAAAATGACCTACTTTTCACACTGAAATAAAATTAGGGATATCTGGTAACATTCCCCCTAAAACTTACTTCGATACTAATAAAACCTCCCCAGATTTCTTTGTACTGGTGTTAGCGTGATATATCTTTTTCCTTTTTTTTTGCCTCCAACATAGCTGTGCCTTTATATTTAAAGTTTGTTTCTTGGAGATAGTATATAGGGGCGTATTAAAAAAAATTTTTTTAATGTTTATTTATTTTGGAAAGAGAGAGTGAGCACAAGTGGGGGAGTGGCAGAGAGAGAGAGAGGGAGACCCAGAATCCCAATTAGGCTCCAGGCTCTGAGCTGTCAGCACGCAGGGCTCGAACCCACAAACCACG